>NC_135734.1:6970714-7275000 GCF_041903045.1 Epinephelus lanceolatus
ACACATGAGGACACTTGGTGCTTCTCTAAGTCAAGAAAGGATCCCTAAATAGCTGAATTTCCAGGAGGCGACATCATTGAATCCTGCCAAAGAACTTTTCCAGTATCAAGGATCCTTCGTATTCTAGCAAGGACTCCTTCAGAGTCTTTCACTCTGAGAATTTTCAAGGATGCATGTGTGTATTCTCAGTGGGCATGAAGTACCCACAATTCTTCGCAAGAAGATTTGCCAGAATTGAAGGTGGGGTCTCTTCAATGATGCACTCCTGGGCACTCAGCCTGTTCCAATGTGTGTTGACTAAATGCTACGAAGGAGTCTTCTGTAGGACCCAACTTGCAGGGTCCTGTCCTTCCAAGGAAGCATCCTTGACTTTTAGAAGCACCAACAGTCACATTGTAAACTGTTTTGACCTGAAGTTGTTCTACCACCTAGCAGGTGCAACAATTTCTACCTAAACCAAACATCAATCAAACAGGAACCAACTTACTCAGCGCACAGTCAAAAAGCATTCTCTGTCAGAAAATGGTACATCCCTGTGTTACAATCAGAGGTGTAAATATAGATAGTGCAGGCAGAGCAGTTGCACTGGGGCCTGTGGGCTAAGGGGGCCCATATAGCGTGGGTCCTCCAACTATATGTTAGGCAGAAAACGGGCCCTTGTAAGTACTTTAGATTGCCACAGAGAAATAGGCCTGTGTTTAAAGAAAAACTCACGTTTAATTAAAAATGGTGCAATGTTTTCTTTTTCCTCTTTTTTTGTGAAGTATTCAGTAGCAATTTACAACAAAATATATTCTAAAATATATGCTTACTCTACATAAACTATAAATAAGGTATGAAAACTATTCAATTAAACAAATAATTCCTTATTTTCTTTGGTATTTTTGTCCTATACATACATGCGATGATGATTTCAGGGTGATATGTATGTTGGTGTTATGTAAAGTCATGTCTCTATTTGATCATGTGACGATATGATTATACGGGGGCTAGTTTAGGTGCATAACAAGTTACAAGTGTGCCTTTGGGCACATAATGAACTGGGGCCCATTTTAACTACCTTAGTTACCTAACTTATGCCACTGATTACAGTGCTCCCAATATCATCATTTTATTCTGTTCATATAAACAACATTTCAGATGAATCCAGAGATTCCACAGATTCTAGCTTTGTAACTCTTATTGCTATAAAACCACGGACTCACAGCATAAAATGTTGAATCAATCAGGAACAAACTTTCATGTGTAAATTTATAACTGCAACTTTTTTTCTTTTTCTTTTTCTTTTTTTTGGTAGTCAAAACCTCTGGTCACCTAAAACCTAGTCTGAGTGGGTGGAAGTTCGCTGCATAGATCAGCCTCTCACTGGGCTGAACGAGCCACCCACTGAAGTCCCGCCCTACCACCTCCAGTTGTGTAGCAGTTTTCAACCGTTTTCAACACGTCCTTTACTAACTTTTGCAGTGTTTGATCTTGCGGGGATGTAGCCATTTTTCTGCCATGGTTCGCGTCCTGTAGGCGTTATTTTTGTGGGCGTGTTACACCAAAACCTGTTTCCCCCCAGCAATATTTTTGCAGGTGCAC
This sequence comes from Epinephelus lanceolatus, assembly GCF_041903045.1. NCBI lineage: Eukaryota > Metazoa > Chordata > Actinopteri > Perciformes > Serranidae > Epinephelus > Epinephelus lanceolatus. The sequence goes on from NC_135734.1 coordinate 6,972,299, forward strand.
CGTTGCTGTGGCACCGCCCAGAACGATTGTGATTGGTTGAAAGAAATACAAGCAGCCAGACCTGGTGAGCGAGACTACTTAAAACCGACAGAAATGTGAAATCCAAAGCTTCTGGGTTGTTTTCAGTAAAACATTTCCCCAGTCAGTGATGACCGTCTCTATTGAGACAACTCTTTGTTTCACACATATGTGAAATTTTTTTAAAATCTTTTGTGCAAAGTTAAACATTAGGTATGCATCAACACCTTAATGGTGCAGTGACAGTTTATGCTACAAGGGTGTTGTTTTCCACCCAATTTGAAACCAACACGATGCATGATGACGTGAATTACTGGCCTGTTCATTGGCAAGAAATAGAAGATGCCACATATATCAGTTAAAATGCTAAATCTTAAACATGGCTTTCTATGGCTGAATCAAAATGGAAATGTCACTAGCTTTGCCAACACTTAAAAGTTGTCTAAAACTGTTCATTTTACATGAATCCTTTTGGGAGTTGTGCATCTTTTTGTAAAAGCTCACTCCCACCGCTCCCATACATAGTTACAAAATTTCACACAAATGTCTAAAAGGATAAAATAATGAAGTGATGTCATTTTAGATCAAAGAGGACAGCTTCACTGTGACATCATAGTGTTATGCAAAAACACTTTTCTGGCCTTTAATTAACACCATATCTCAGGAACAGAAGGAGACACATTTAGTCAGATACTAATTTGGTGAAACTAATCTGCAAAGTGTAACTGCAACTTGACTGGCTGACAGAGGTATACAGCCACAAGGTGGTAATTCTAGTTCTTTTCTTGATTTTCTTGTTTATTTTTGAAACTACAGTAAAAGGCCTGGTCTTACACCTCGAGCAAAGTGTCAGACTGAAGTAGCTGTCATTTTCACAGCCAGCAGTCACATTGTGTAAGTCGTAAATGTACTTGCGCCCATCTGTACACCCACATGCATGTGATGTGATCAGGTGCCAAAAGAACAGGGGCTGTATTCACAAACACTGAGAATACTCTCAGACAGCTCCTAATTTAGCCTAAAAATTTTAGTAAGGTGTCTTAGCTTATGAGTGATTTCAGAAAGTTTTCAGAGCATCTCTGAGCAAGGAAGGCACAGAAACTTTTACCTTAGTGAGGAGGTGTGGTTGACCCCCTTTGCTAGGTGTGACATATTCTTTTACCAGATGTAATTGGTTGCGACAGACACTCCCTTTTGTGAGCCTGCGAGGTGTGAACACCCAGTGGAAATCAGATGGACTGCATCACAATGTGAGACTGCGGAAGTGTTGTCATTGTTAGTGTGATCACTCTGTAATGGTAGGCTGAGACAGACCTAAGTCATCATTGCTGCACTATTGCATTTTTCCAGTTGCAAAATATCTTAGTGTTGTGATCACACTAATTTCTGGCATTACAGCATTACTGCTAGAAACGTATGCATACCCCTAATGAGAGTGACTACAGACATTATCCCTGCAGGATCTAATCTGTAGCATTTCACTTTATCTCTTTCATTCAGCATCTGGAGAATATTTCTCCTACCTCTTTGTCTTTCTGCCATTTTCTCCACTGCTTCAGAAACTCTTAAGCCTATTAAAAGTCCTCCTCCCTGCTCCTATCAGTTTTTCATTTTAGGAGCTAACTAGGGGAAATTCTTAGAAAATGTCCCAATTCTAAGAATTTTCTCAGAATTTCATCACAAGGAGCAACTCTTCGTATGAGGAAGCTCTGTGAATTTGGCTCCTGGTCTTAAGTCAGTCAAGCCTACGTAGACAGGCTCACAATGCTCATACACTCTATTTGTTACACACAGGGATGTGTGGATGGGTTGCAGGTGGGTGACATAATTCATCATTAATGAGGAAAATATTAATTACTTTGTGTGTAATGTGAACATAATAGAGATCAGAGCAGAGCTGCAGAGCTGCTGCTGTTGGAGAAATGCTGTGTGCAGAAGATAAATGTTTGACATGCTTTCAGAAGCTAAAAGTTTAGTTCTGTTTCTTCTGTCAAATGTAAAACTCCAGTTTCTGGTTTTGCTGCTTACATGTCCCACGGTATTTGCTGCAGTGACATTACTGCTCTTACTGCATTATCTCTACAGAAAACCACCTGCTTCTCCAATTTGCTGAATCGGCTATGGATATAGCAGTGGGCCAGGTGCAGGCATGCAAACCCAAAACACACCTAAGATTAATTAAGGGTCTGAATACAACCTCTTTGCCCCTTGTGCCTTACTTTGTGCCCAGATATGCTGTTAAACCAGCAAAAGTGGAGTTGGACACATTCTGAATGCACTTGCTCCATGCACTTCAGACCACACGCTATACATGTCAAAAGCTCACAGTTGAACAGAAAGACCAGCCGCCAGGAGGTAGAGAAAAAGAAATAGCTTTACTATAAAGAAGGCGTCGCTAGCAGAAGTTGCAACATCTCATCATACACGCATACATGGTGAATATATTTATGCCATTTTCTGTTGAGTATGTATCTTACAAAAGCTGTTATTTTTGCGTGTCGAAGCAAGACTTTGACGGGCTGCTCTGATACACATGGTAAAAACATGAAGATGCTAATATGAGAATTCATAAAAAAAAAATTAAAAAAAGCCAAACAGCATGTGATCAATCATTGAAAAAATCCAGTTACAAATCTTGCATGTGCACCAGTAAAATTCTACACTTTGCAGCATTTTGAAATGAGGAAAAACACATAGCAGTGAAACTGCACATGACATTTTCTTTTCCCCCTTTAAAGGTGAGCTGAGACAATGCGGATAGTAAAAAGAGAGTCAACGTGCACAAATAAAAGGACAAGAAAAAAAGCACTATGTACCAGCAAATATGCATAATTCTCTTTTCTTTGTTATTTAGCCAGTGTACAACATTTCCCCGCTGTGATCCGGTTGGGGGGAAAAGATGAAAGGCCATGTGGGAAGAGGGAGGTGCAGGTCTTCAGACCAGAACTGGAAGAAAACACTTCCAACAAGTCCAATGAGAAAGTACATGTTCCAACCCAATCTTTGATTTCTCGGTGCTTTTTCTTCCTATTTTCTTCTATTTTAGCAGTCTCCTCTTCTTGTCAAGATGTCGGTGACTGGTGCTCAAACTAACAACCCCCTGTGGTCACAGAGTGAACATACTGTAAAACAATGGCATCAGAGAAAAAGCCCAACTGATTAAAACTCAGAGTATATTGCTTTGAGTTTCTGCAGAATGACCAAAGGGAACATGAGTTTCTGGAAGAGGGAATTAGTGACACAGAGGTTGTGTTTCTGGATTTCTTAGATTTGTAAGGGGTGTGAAATACGAGGACAATGTTTCAACTGTTTTAAAATTGGCCACCTGTCACCAGGACATATGTTGTGTTCCACTTTAGAGGCCGCCTCTTTCAAAGTCTGAAAAGTCGAATTTCAGCCCTCTGTTGCCCAAAGTTGTTCACCTGATTGTTGGCCAGTAATGTGTTTAATTGTGCATTAAGGGAATCTTTGTCAACTTGTAATTATATCTGCAACGTGTACATAATGACTGATGGGAGTAAACTCCCGTTTGTCCTCGTTTGCAGACTGAAAATAGTGTCAATCACAGGGCGTTTAAAATTTATATGAATATATTTGCCCTTTTACTTGCTACACTTTTTGACAGATGTCTTTCTGGAACTAAATTTGGCCACTGCTTGATTTATGTGAGGCTCATTAGTGGAAGAGGAGCAGACTCGACCTTTTGTCCTCTTAGGTGGCCCCTGAAATGCAGCTCAGTCTCCAGAAAAAAATGTTGACATTGTATATTTCTGCAAATCACAAATACGTTTTATTTGTATGTTTTGTATATCAGTGTTTCTAAAGTGACATAATTGATGTGCTGACTGTCATCAGGAGGTGGAGGGGGTGGTGGATGGTATGACACCTAGGCAAGACCAGTTGTTCTCATTCTGACCTTGTCAAATACCGCCACTTTGTCAGTGATTTCAAAATCGGATGACAACACACAAAGGCACGCTATGTGGCGATATGATATGCCACATGGCGGTGCCAGCAATAACCTAATATAAAGAACTGGAAAGTCCCAGGCAGGAGGGGTAGTGGATGAGTCCACAAACCTTCATCCAGCAGCCTGCTGTTTGCTTTCTATGTGAGTTTGAAACCAAACCTTTTTCTCCCTCTAAACCTAACCACGTACATTTGTGTCACAAGGAAATAAATGTAAAAATGAGGTGTTTTACCTATGCTCTGTGTATTTTGTAAAAGACTTTATACGTCCAACAAGCAGCAACTGTACATTTCCTGTGAAAACAGAAGTGTTTTTTAAAAAGACTCAATGCATGTAACAAGCATAGACTGACACAGGAGGTTACCTTGTGTGGCATATCTAGACGTGAAAATACACTGACAAAGCCCCAATACTGTATTTGACGAGTTATGATTGTAAAGCCAAACCTAGTTATTTTGTCCTAAATCCAACCACATGCTTTTGTTGCCAAACCCAACCACGTGCATGTGTTGGCTAAATGTAATCACGTGTGTTTGTTGTTAAAGGAAAAAACGTCAATTTGCGGTGTTGTACAAACGTAGTGCATTTATTTTGAAAGAGACTGTATGCAAACTGTATATTTCCTGTGAAAACAGAAATGTATATGTATATATATATGCATGTAACAGGCTGAACGTCAACAACCAACACACCCAGGGTACCTTGCATGTCATATCTCCACGTGGAAAGTCTATGACCAAATGTTGATATGTGACAAGGTCAGAGTGAGAATTGGTTGGAGACCAACAAACAACAAAATCTGTTGTTTGAGGGAGTCATCGCTGTTTTCCACCAGGGATAGTGTCACAAAAATCACGGACATTGACAGCATCCCCAGCCGTGATTGTGCCACCAAAACCATGTATTTTAAGCCCAAACATGACCTTTTCCTATCCGTAACCAAGTGATTTTCATGCCTAAACCTAACCACACAGTAACCACAGCACTGTTGAAACATAAAGTTTCAATGTATCCACTATATAATAATGTACAAATGTAATGTATCTATAGTTTGCAGAAACGCACAATACAGACATTTTTTCTGGTGACTGGGTTGTGAAATGGAACTAGCTATGCAACAACAGGCATGTTAGGTGTCAGAGAGATCACAGATATATAAGAGGGGAGTTTGTTCCAAAACGGCAGCGAATGCATGTTTTTTAGGCCTACTAGCAGTGTGTGCGACAATGTTACAAATTGCAGGAGCACTCAATGTCTTATTTACATCATAGAGAATCTAACGTATTCCTCTTTCACTATATAGAATCCAAACCTGCATCAAACAAGAGACTGATGGACTTGCCACAGTCAGTACCATATATCACAATGTCAAAGCAAAGGGCAACATAGAGTGAATGATGATTCTTGTTACTTTTTCAGAGTGCAAATGTTAGTCAAAGCTACATTACAAAGGTGCATAACAGACTAAAGATGCACCTGTCGCATTTGCTCGGTGTATACAGATTTGTGACTTTTTGTTTCCTTTTCAGATAAAGCATTTTTCTGGGGAAATCGACTTTTAAATATTTACAAATATAAGAGATTTTTCTTCAGGACCTACAGTACGTGTACAGAATATATGTCAAATAAATAATAAGCAACAATATTAATTTTCTGTGTGGTGGAAAGGTAATGTTACATAAATCTGAATAACAACACAGAGTAACTGTAATACAACATGAGTACGAGAAGAGCAGCACAATGGACAGATAAACATGACCTTTTTGTAAGTACGGTGACAGGTATTTTGTTGTTGTTGTTGTTTTGTTTACAGCAGAGAAGCCAGCTGCTACAAATATCACAATTAACTTGAACATACTGGTGTGTTTAATGCCTCTCGTGATGAACAACAACAGATTCTAAAGACACCTTTATTCCGGCTATTTCTGATGTGAAACAACAAAATAAGTTGGTCAAAAATGTGTATATAACAATTATTAAATTAAGGACTAATATTAATACTACCCACATAATGTAATAAATAGAAATATAAAATAAATATTTGAAATACAATGTGAACTCCAGTTTCTAACTGCAGTAAAGATCTTTATGATTTATCATTGGAGGGTTTAATAGTGCTGTTGAGTAGCAGGTTACTACAATGTGAGTGCCAAAGTGATGTGGGGAAACAAATGAGCACTCAGTGAACATTTAGTATAAATTAAAGAATTGGCTGTCAGTTCATCAGTCTGTTAACTGAATGACTACATGACAAATATGGTTGTAGGACGTGAAATACTGAGCGTACATACTTCTAAGAACTTGTCCTGTTACTCAAACAGTTTTCTTTTATCTTTCCTCCTCTGCAAAAACTAAAAAGTTAGCTGATTCATTTCCTTTCAAAGGTGGCTGTGAATTTAATGTATATATTTTCATGCTGTAAATCCTGTCATTTAATTCAAGTATTCTGAAGCTGTGTTTTTTCATCCGAAATTATTAACAAATTGAGTTCTTAAAAACTAGAGAGAGGGAGAGAGGTGTGGATTCCTCTGTAGAGGTGGGTTCAGACTAAACACAGGTGGTACGATTGCATATAAAGTCAATCCAAAGAGGTGAGAGCACAAAAATTAATGAAATGAGCCAAAAATGTGTTCACGTGAGTTAAAAATGTTTCAACTAGAGCAAAACTTTTAGCCTATTACCAGGCTTCATGAGTCCAATTTAAAACCATACATAGACAACAACGGAGAGAGGTCTGGAGGAGGTGACAGAGAGAACTGGAGGTTGTTGTGTATGCTAACTAGCTGACAGCGAATGCCTGTACATTGGCTGTTTAAGGCAAAAAAATACAGATTGACAAAAAAAAAAAAAATCCAGTTATGAAATTTGCCTGAAAAAGCCCAAGGCAAAAATGTAGTCTGAACACACCATAAGGATCCCAGCCTCTTAAGCTGCATTCATGTCTCGTGGGAGAGAACATAGATGTTAGCTTCCAACTCGAAAACATTACACATCTCAGCTCACAGGAGCTTAAAACTAAATATGGAATTTTGAGGTTGGGACCCCAAACTTCCAGAGTGCTTGTGTCACAATTGAGAAAAGTCATGAAAGTAAGGGTAAGTAAGTATATCTCCCTTACTTTACTTTATATATCCTTTTTTTTTTTTTTTTTAACCCCCCCCCCAGCCTGAATAACAACACAGAGTAACAGCCTGAAATGTCTGATCTTTTTTCGTGATCACCACATTTCATTAATGTTGTCTGGTTTGGTATAAAACATACTTTCAAAAGTTCTGATCACTTATTCATGTGTGTCACAACTAAGAAACCAACGTAAAAAGGAACTTACAAGCGTACAACAGTCAACCAACTGTTGTTCCCATTTGACATGAATGCAGCATTAGCCAGCATGCTAACTAGGGAACTCACTAGGTTGTGGTCTACTGATGTTTCTCAAGCAAAACTAACTCTCCTCTCTGTTGCCTTCCATTTCTCTTGCACTAAGTTAATAACATGCTCCAAAATAATACTCATTATCTTTTTAAAAATGGGATTCAGTAACAACATACTGTAGCAGAGCTTGGTGCTTGTGGCCAAAATAACTTCTCTCATGGCGGCCACTACAACATTGGATTAGAGGTAAGAAAAACATGTCTACCACATTGTACAAGGCAAAGTGAATAAAAGCATGTGATTGAGCCTGCAAGTGGTAAAAAAGAAACCTAAAATGTGTACTTCTACTAACCAGATTAAACCCAAAATGGTATGGAGGAGGTGACAGTGCATAGTTTTGCAGGGCACTAAAATGTGTGCCAGGACTGTATACAGCACTCATTAAGGTTCAATGACTCGTCTACCAGCTGTGGAAAAACTAAAATCTTTCATTGCGTAAATATCAATATGATAAACATATCTGCCGGCATCCTGTTGAGTTTAATGGTTAGAAGCTGATATGTTACAGGACGGGGCCAATGTGTGTGTGTGTGTGTGTGTGTGTATATGTGTGTGTCAGGGACCTCTTGTGTGTACTTTACTGGGATGCTACACAGAGGTATGAGGGGTGTTATCAGGAAGGAGAGCTGGGGCACTGAAAATGTTCGGAGCAGAAACAAACCAAAGAAAAATCTCTAAAGAACGCTTGGTGATGCCTCCAAATGCTGAAAGCTGTCCCGAAGGCACACTTCAAGTCTGTGTAAGGGCAGGCAGAGCGCAGAGGAGAACGAGTACTGTCCTCTTTGTCCAAATGTCACCTCCAGTGGGCCAGTTTCTTAGAGCTGGAAACTAAAATAAAGGCTTGTGGTCTAATTCCACTCGTGTGTTCCCCTGTTACTGTATCTGCAGAGGGAAGCCTACACAGTCTCCAGACAGGCCCTGCTGTGTTCCTTAATGTGTTTCATATATTAATATATTTGTGTGTGTGTTTGTGTCCGGTGTATGGTGTTGTGGTTTGTCGTAACGCTCTCAAATCAGAGGGTGCAACCGCATCCCCAGTGTGCTGCTACTACGCTACGCTAGCGAGTAAATGGCATTGACGGGTGAGGTGGCCTCAGAGCTCTCATTGCCCTCCGTTTCGTCCTTGTCCTTCTTCACTGTGTACTGGCCAATGAAAGAGCCATCCTCATTGAACTGGCCGTCGCCACCTTCGCCGTAGTCCACCAGACTGTCGTCACTTTCCTTCACGTTGCCATCCAGCGATGTCTGGCTGCCCTGGAGAGGCTTGTTGTCCTCATCGCTGCTGCAAAGGTGAATTAAGTGCAGAGTTAAAGGTTGAAATGGGAGCAGGATGTTGTTAGATGGTGTCAGCAGGAGTTCGGGACCCTGTTGTCCCCTTTCAGCACAGGTAAAAAGGGGAAAGTTAAAGGTTATAGCAATTGCAGGTAAAGAAATGATTTTAATTTTCAGCTTTTCTAACTCTAGGTAAAGTGACTGAATGTGCAGGTCACTCAAGTCTTGTCAGACTAGAATTTAGATTTTTCAGATTCATTTCTTTTCCATATTTTCCTTAAAGGATAGGTTTGAATCATTTCAATTTTACATAGATACAGTACTCACATGCTATATGTCAGTTCTTTCTATTTAGTCCTCCTAACCATACTGATGATGAAGTGGTTTGAGACGGTCTTCCACCCAAAAATAACACCATAGGTCACTAGTACAAGCAGTTTATTATGACCAATATTTATGTTTAGTGTAAGCGGCTACCTCTAGTGCCCGTAGTAATTATGACGGGAGCAAAGGTGGAAGTAAGGCTATGTAGTATGATTTGTGACAAAGTCCTTGTATGAAGGAGCTTAGGGTGGATCGACAGATCAAACAAACACAGGACTTTCACCCAGGAGACCCATGTTTGTGTCAGTTGTGAAACAAAAGTAAGTATTATTTTAAGTTATGTACGTTGCATACGTTAACACGACGTCATCACTTTACATTAAGTGCTAATGGAAGTTACATCACATAAAAACATACTTATTTTAACCCAAACCATGATTATTTTCCTAAACCTAACCCGACCAGTAGGGGCACTAATTTAAGAAACACTCCTTATCTTATAAAGATGCCTCTCCTCTCACCTGAGAATTAAAGATATAAAGGACACAAAGTCCAGTACACTCAGCTCAACTTGGAGTGACTGATAACCAGTAACCAACAAAAATAATTGTCATGTCAGTATATTACATTATATTACAGTATTATTCCATCATAGCTTTGTGATAATAGTCCACAAGGGTCTGCACAGATCACTGTGTGGTCATATGTGTACAGATTATTTTTGATTTTCTTTTTGTGACCATATGGACTGTAGGCATAGCAAGCACGCCAACTGTACATGCTCCAATCTCTTGCTCCACACTCTGGTCAAGTCCACAACACTGCTTTCAAGCCAGCTGGAGCTGCCTCACCACAGTGACGTTAGTTTTAAATTGGATATTTGACATCCATTAACCCCACTGTTTAGTTTCACTTTCACTCAATGCAAGCAGTAGGAGAACAGTAAGCTCATCTCCCTGCCCTCCTGTTTGCTGCCAAGGCCTGACGTGAACCGTCATTTGTACTATGAATATAACTGTGCACACATCTACATTATCACAGCTCTCCATGGATGCGGAAAGTATGTCCAAGCCTTTAGAAGGCATTTTTGCGTGGATCCGGCAGTGATTTCGTCCCACATCTCAGTAGAATTGCATCATGACCCACTGGACAGAAGAATAGATGACCACTCTTTCAACATACTTATGGCACATGAGTACTGTGTTAAGATAGACTTAAGAAAATCCAAACCTACTCTTTAAAAAGATAGCTGCATTGCATTTTATACTAAAGATGCTTGTTGATCTAAAGTTAGACGTCAGTTTTACAGAACACTATACAGTATTCGGCTCTATTTTTTAAAAGCAACCCTGTCTCCTTAAAAATAATAAAAAATAAATAAATGCAAAATGTTTATAGTGAATAAATCTGGGAAATGATCACTATCAACATACAGCCTTAAAGGGACAGCTCACCTCTAAATCAAAACTACATATTTTTCCTCTTACCTATAGTGCAATTTATCAGTCTAGATTGTTTTGGTGTGAGTTGCCGAGAGTCATCTGCCTTCTCTTCAATATAATGGAACTAGATGGCACTTGGCTTGTGGTGCTCAAAGCAGCAAAAAAATACATGTGAAAAACTCAACAGCAATGTCTCTTTCCAGGTATTCTGACCCTCTTACTTGAGATAATCCACAGACCCTGCTGTGAGCAGTTTCATGCAGGAACTCTCTTCTTTCTACCAAACCACATTCGCAAACCATATTACCAAGTAGAGGGAGAATTGCATCTACTCATGGATGCAGGGTGTGATATGGGCACTTCATCGGTAATTGGCCAACATGCTTTTTCGTTTTTTGCACAATGAATGAATATTGCATACATTAAAAAGCATTATATTTCATACCTCCATCTGCTGGTGAGCCATCATGATAAGAGTATACATGCATAATATGATGTTAATTCCACAACAGAAGAGACTTGGTGATCACTAAATTAGGTGGGGAATAATGTGGGTATATCAATATCGGTATCAGTTATCAGTCAAAGAAGTTGTTATATATCACCATATATGATATCGGCAAAAAAAAACCAATACTGTGCATCCCTTCATTATTGTTTACATCTCCCACTGTCACGAGCACAAGCCTCTTGTCCATGAGTAGATGCATGCGGAAGTTCTATTATATTAAAGAGAAGGCAGACCTCTCTACAGCCACTATCTCCAACACTCTGCAACTCACACCACAACAATGTTGACTGATAATCAACACTACAGGTAGGATGAAACATGTATGATTTGGTGCTGTCCTTATTAATGACACAGGACATGTGCTCTGTCATAGCTCTGCATTTGAATTGTCCTTGATAACCTCCTCCCCATAACGTCTGTACAGTATAAGAATGTTACACTTCCTGGATTGGAAAAAATACTGCCAGTAACAATATTACAGACGTATACTTCTTTGACAAGGCATATAAGTAAGCACACAGTATTTGGTAGGAGACAGGGGCGATTAAAAGAGATAAATACTGTCCTCAAAAATTTAAACAAGACATTTGCATACACATGCTAAATGGTGGCCATATTCTGACATGAGATCTAAGCATGAAAACTCCATTGCACCTCATTTGTGGAGCTGTGCTTGATTTCAGTTCAGAGCATGGCTGTATGTCTCCTAACTCTGCTTTTGGGGGGAGAGAACTTCATGCACAAGAAGAAAGAGCTACAGGCTAGCAATAGCTTTCTTGTCTCAGATCAAGCCAGTAGCATAACAGCAGGAAATGCACTTGAAGGATGCAAAAGTTAAATATTTTTCTGTCTGATTTCTCTTCACCACTTAATTCTGTGTGTTGCATTTCAAGGTTATAAAACATCATGTTTTCAGATTTCCTTGGAGAGGACAGAATCGACACTGTAGCTTCTCTGAATCATCATGCTCCATGCCAAAACACTGGGGGAACCACAGACATCACTTGACACATTTTAGAAACCATACATGTTAATAATCAAGAGTACAAATGGACTGCAGCAGATGCAGCACGATCAAAGTCTATCACAATTCGAATCCAGCGAATTCGACTCTAATTGAACCCCAAATCCAGCATTTATTTTATCAATCCATAAAAACATCTTTTATAGTATAGTGAGAGACAATGAGAGAAGCAAAGATATTGAAACAATGGACACTTTCATAGCACATGCTGACATGTAACAAGGTGAAGTGATGAGTAGATGAAGAGAGTGGGAGTTGAGCATGAAGTGGATAAATGTGAGGGAAAGGTCATTGTTTTATAATCCATTAGAATGTTACTTGTCAAGAATGTCCCCTCTTGGTTTTAATATCTTGGTAGCAGCTTTGGCTGTATGTTAGTGAGTCAAATGACAAAAACACACTGTACAAGGAGCCAACACAGAAAAAAAATGTATCATTGCCCAAAGACTGCAGACAGCAGTTTGTATTTGTAAAGAAAGAAAGTATGTCACTAAAAGTGCCCAGAATGCCTACAGGTTGTCTGTTCATGTCCTTATAACTCATCAGTACATCAGATTCAGCGTACAGTAAGTTGAGCAGCACAGCAGAGGGCAGATAGAAAGTGGCTCTGTGGTTCAATATCCTTTGAGTGTACCAAGAGTAGATCAGAAGGACATCTCTCCATGCACCAGTGCCACTGAAACGCTTCAAGATTACATCTCTTACAGCTAATTAAATAAATGTGGCCAAGAGGCAAGTCTTTTTTAAACCGCCTGCCCTGGCCACATTTGCCAAGCTTGCTTTCATTTGTTGACCACGCTGCACTAGCAGCCTCAGTGAGCTGGGCAGCTTTAAGAGGGAGCCTTTTATTTCAGTGACTTCAAAATGTCTTCCGAATGAAAGGGGGCAGAGTAAGGAATGATTCAATTATTTGATTAGGAGATTTTTAGAGTAGAAGAGCAAAGGTGGGGGAAGTAACTTAGAAAATGGGAGTGAGTCTCAGATAACCTTCTTGCATAACAAAACTTAAACTCGCCCATCTGCAGCGTTAACAAAATCTCATGAAAATGACACAGATTAACATAACTGTAGAATCAAGAAGTCAGCTCCTCTGCTTAACTTGTATTGGGGACATTGCATAGGTTTGATTTTATCCAATATTGGATTAATCATGGTTTGAAATGCTTTCATTTGACAGATAAAATTCATTAGGGTGTTAACAAATTGAAAACAGACATTAATACATTAAAATGCACTGCAAATGAGCAACAGAAGATGAGATTATTTTAGAGCAGGATCAAGAAGACTCAGGTGGAGACTCCTTTCTTTTCATACCTTTCAAGAGACCTTTGGACCAATGAGGAAAATAAATCCCAAAAGAGACAAAGGACACAGACATAAAGTGGGAGGGGTAGAACAGAAAGACAGTCATGACACAAATGGACAACCAGACATGCTTTATACAGAGATACTGAGAAGGGAGATGAGGACAATATTCCAACATTAACATGTATAAATCTCTTCTAAGTATGGAGGTAAATCATCATAATGCTCATGACATAAAACAAATATAGTAATGGTTTGGGCTTTGAATTATATGAAAATTCTTTTTTTTTTCTTCTGTGCATATAGAAACGGGCAGCATAGCATGTGTCGGAGCCATCTAATTCCAGTTTGTTACAACTTGGGTCTTGTTTTTGTGGTTTTGGCCATCATTGATTTTAGTTGTAAAAACACTGACGTCACCAATTGCTGAGATATGGGAACACGGGAACTTCAGTAATGCAAAGTCTGATGGGGCAAGAAACACGAGCAGTCAGACAAATGATTGTCACAGCTCAGTATCTGAATTACTACACATTGGAGGATTTCACAACTCATGATTTACTCCATCTAATTGTACAATATCAATGTTCTTTTCTGGCAGTACGGTTGGGTTGTAAACAAGCCAACAGTTATCTAAACAACTTCATGTGGAGGTAAGACTGATACTGAGCTCAACTGAAATGCCAATCTTAATCCTTTATTACACTAGAAAACTGTGCATGTATGACTACTCTACAGTAAGTATGACTGGTCCAATTTGAAGTGGCTAGCTGATCTATAAAATGTGATGGAAATTGTGTTTCTTAACCTGTCTGGCTTTTAAGCAATGTTGCTGCATTCCCAGATCTCAGCAATTAAATTGGTTTGTACAAGGCCGATGGCCAACTACAAATATTACAGCAAGTGCACCAACTCATAAGACCACATACGTCATTTGTCCTTACTCTCTAATATGACTCACAAGAGTTTTTCCTAATTTAGGGCCCCTACCGGTGTGGTTAGGGCTCAGAAAAGAATCCTGGTTTGGCTTGAAATAAGTACATATGTACGTAATTTCACATCATCGCTTTACATACTTAACGTAATGCCTGCATATACCCTCCACTTTACCACTGCTGATAACATTTCAAAAGTCTATTAGAGCCGCATGATTAAATCAATTTATCCCCATTCAGTTTGCAAGGGCTAAACTGGTCTCTGTATACATCTATGTGCCCCTCTCTCCACCCTACAGGGATGTTGTCCCTCATTAAATTTTGTCACCTGACTTTCTCCCTTGCTCCCTTCATAATTACTACAGCCACTGGAGGTCGCCTCCAAACACTAAACGTAAATATTGGTCCTGATAAGCTGCTTGTACAAATGACGTATGGTGTAATTTTTTAGGGAAGGCCAGTCTTGAAAATTAAGACCCAGGTTGTAACAAATTGGATTTTAACTTTAACATCTACACTATAAACTTTGTGTTTTTCATGCAGGATGACAAGTAAAACTTGTTTTTCTTAAAAGAATTAATGGTGTTTAATTCTTATCTTGCATACTGAATATATAGATGATTCTCGAAAGAAGACATAATGCAAAACTAGATAAAGAGAACAGACGAAGCTATACACAGAAGAAATAGTATGTCATTCCTGATGTTTTTACTTTGAAGCATTTTCTACTTTCAAAGATTGATGGATCCGAGGTCTTACATTTTCTTTGGTTGGATTTTAGAAGTGTTTGTTCAATCTTTTGTCCTCCAACTGTTCTCTAGTTGTTTGTTGCCTTAATCAGTTCCTTAAGGGTGTCAAATTGTGCCAAACATAGATCGTCCTGCCTCCCTGCCCTCACTACAACACAAATTGATTTCCCTCGCCATCTCTCGCCCCGTGCACCTGGTGGCGGATGCTTTTTAAATGTCAGCCGGTGGAGGAAAAACAATGCAATTAACCTCTAGAAGGGTGAAAAACATGTTAGTGCCTTGGCTGGAACAAAAAAAGACCTCCCATACTGTTCACTCAGGCAGCTTTCTGGGATCACGTCTCCTTGTACTGCTGGAACAGCTGATCCATGAAGAGCCCGGTGTGGTTATGGGGATTCTTCTTTTCTCTTTTATTTATACAGAAGTTTGATACAAGCTCTTTTGGTATAGACTGATCCATATGCAACTCAGGGTAACAGAAATGCGCAGGCATAGATTGATGGAGTTGTGTAATATTGCTTTCAATATTGAGATTGATAAAAAAGCAGCTTTGAGCCACAAACAGTAAATGATTTTTTTTAACTTTGTGGCAGGGGACTATGGCCTGTGTGTTTTAATTGAGGTTTGACTGCTAATGTGCTCTTTCCATGTGGTTGTATAAGAGCTGAGGGCTGCTAACCAGACATTTTATATTTAGTTCTGAATTTACTCAGTCGTGAACAGCCTCAGTAGGTGCTCTGCTGCGTTCTGAGAGATAATGTATCTTACCTGATATATAATTTCCCCTTCATCTTGGCTTACTATGAATGACTGTGCAATTATGTTATTTTCTATGTACCAAGTATGCAGTTTAAAAGCAGAATGTTTATCACCAGGGTGATGGAGAATATTTTGGGATTCATCTGTTATTAAAGAGTATATCTCTGTTTTGAGAATAAAAGCATGACCTGTGGAAAAACACGTATTTGTTATTTTTACACTACTGTGATGAGAAGATCAATATCGACTTCATGATGTGTTTCGCCTACCTGAGCATAAAGACTGGAAGCAGGAAAAAACAGATAACCTGTCTCAAAATATGCCTACAAATGAATTTAAAGATGACTATTAACTCATTGTATCTTAATAGTTTAGTCTGTGGATAAACAGAAAGGTCAAATCAGAAATTTGTGGTACATACAAAAAACTATAATAAAAAATAAGTACTTGCGCAAAATCACCGTCGGATTCATGACACGTGCGTACCGGCCAATTTTGTTCTCACCACCGTGCGTATGTTAGTAAATCAGAACCATTCTAAATTGACAGGCGCGTCTCCGCGATCTGCAATCAGCATACTACCACGCCCCCATTTCTCCATATAAGGAAACCGCTTGCCTAGAGTTGATTCATGAATGAAGGAAGCGGTTACGCGAGGAGAGAAGTAGTAAATTTCACAGTTTGTTAGAAGCGATGGCGCCGGGTCTTACAGGAATACCATGGGTCATTGTAAGATTGTGGAGGACACAGCATGCCAGGATGATCTTGCACACCTTCTCAGGGGTATAAAGTAGTTTGCCACCGGCCGTATCTGATCAAAACACATCCAACGGCCCTTAAGCACGCCAAAAGTGCGCTCTACGGCGCGTGTGTGGGCATGTATGTTATTATAGCGCACCTCTTGAGGGGTTTCAGGGTTTGCGTATGGTGTCATCAGCCATGTTTTAAGGCCATATCCCCGGTCACCTAAACAATATAACATTTTAACATTAACGGAATAGAGACTTACTGAAAATACTAACTTAAAACAATTGAAATAAAAGACTAGAACAAAAGATGCTCACCAACAAGCCATCCACTTCTCACAGCACCTGCCTCCAAACGCATTCCCACTGTACTGTTTTGCAAAATAAATGAGTCGTGGGTGCCTCCTGGCCAGCGGGCCACAGCCTTAAGGATATAGCAGTCGGCATTACAGATCATCTGCACGCTGATGGAGTGATAGTTTTTCTGTTCATGTTATTGTTAATATTTTAATTGTCACAATGATGAGGGTCAACGTGTGTCAATTTCATGGTAATTTAATCCATTTGGCCAATATATTAGTAAATTAATTATTTTAAAAAATGTTAATTAAATCTCTTTTTCATGAATGTGGTTTTATAGACTCTGCATGTACTTAAAAGGTATGTTTGCATTTTCTAAGTCAGTTCGGCCTTCCTCATTTGTGCGTATGCATGGTCTGAGGCAGTTCTAAATTTGTTCGCAGAGTAAGAACAAATTCGGGTAAGAAAATATTGATGAATCCCGGATTTGTGCGTCAAATGATCGTACGCACAGTTTAAGCACAGATTTGTGAGTACGCACTGTTTGTGAATGAGGCCCATTGTCTCACTGCAGGAAAGATGGTTTTACTTACTTTTGACATTGGTTCTACATAATGACAAGAAAAAAATTGAGAAAAAGGACAAGCATTTGCTTTTGCTCATGAGGTACAGTAGGAAACCTAGAACTACAAGAATGCACTGCCTCGCACCAGATCATCTGGTTTACTAAAAGACCCTCTACGGAGTCGTCATTTTTTTTTTTTTTTTTTTTTTTTTTTCCAGTAAGTACTTTTTGTTTTAATGGTTCTAAGCCTCTTTTTCACGAGCAAAAGTTAGCATTAGCATTTTTATAGTTAACCACAGCTGTAAATACACCAGGCTAACCAAGCAAGCTGCTAGCTATAAGGTTACCCTCTCTTCCAAATATAGTCTCAAAAATTCTAAGATGGCGACGGCAAAAATCCAAATGTTAAGCTTCAAAATGGGAGTCCACAATCCAATTTGTGATGTCACGGTGGCTACGTCCATCATTTTATGCAGTCTATAATCGAACATACATACTGACTAATGCACAACCCTGTTATTTCCTCTTTGTGCTTCTGTGTGTGTCACAGGGATGTCATGTGACAATCATGGAAGTAGCATGCTGCAGAGCCAGGGAGCCCTCACCTTGTTATCAAATGAACAAATCTGGAAATGTGATAGTTTGGATGATTATTGGATTGACAGTTTGACACCCATAAAGGAACCAAAGCCTGGCACTCTGCTGCATCCTGTCCCTCTCTCTGATAATCACGTCTAATTACTGATGTCAGCGTGTGTCCTCTGTCTATCACATTGTTCAAATATTGCTTTAAAAACTAAAGCAGGCCAGCTGGACTGATATTGATTACATCATGAATGAAATCTGTGCACTCTTTGCAGACCGACCAAAGAGCCAGCAATGCATTTATCAGGCAGATTGTCCTGTTTGGCCTCCCCTATTAAGCTACGCCTTATCCAGCAGCATGTTTTCCCCAGCTAAGGGGAAACACCTCCTACCCCGACATGCACAGGCCAAGAGAGATGCCGTGCCGAAACCAAAGTACCTGTTCTCGTTTTCGTTCCTGTCAGGGACAGATGACCCATTTCAGCGTGGGGAAGAGAGACGGACGAGACGTGAGGAAACAGGGGAGACAGCAAGAGAGAGGAAGTGCAGAGAAAGAAAGAGGAAAGAAGCTCCACATGATACATGCATGTAAACCCTTGCATGCACACAAGCACACACGTACACACAGAGCTGAGAGCTGAGTGGACTTGAGGGATCAGCACTAGAGATGGAGTCTGGGTCAGAATCAGAGTAAAGCAACAACCTTGACTGTGAGGGAGGGGTTGGGTATTAATGTTTGACTTATTACTGATTGAAAAACAAAACAGGGTCTCACACTGGAGATGGATTAATCACACAGTTTATGAGCACAACAGCACAGTCCCAATCAGGTGATAATAAATGCTGATCGCACCTCTTTTGAATATTACCCTGCACACTCATACAGAGCCATCTTTTGAATTCCAATGCCATCAGATGCAATGCTGCATCAATCAAAGACTGTAAATTCATATAATTGCTTCATTTAAGCAATGACATTTCAACAATAAGACATCCCTTTGTGCTTTGGATACAGTATATAATACTATATAATGTAATATAGATAGCCTGAACACAGGAAAGACAGGATCCTTGTTGTTATGTCTGCGTTGATATATAGGTATTTATACTGTTGTCTCCAAGGTCAGTAATACAATTCAGAGGCTTTTTCTCATTCCAGAGTGTCTACAGTTGAAGATCAGTTGAAGTTTTAGTGCCACTCTCACACAGCTGAGTTAGAACTTAGATTTAGAGAGCAGGTTAAATCCAACATTGTTTTAGTCAAAATGGACAGGTACAGAAAAGACAGACTCATTCTTCATAAAGAAGAATGAAGCAACAGAGATCAGTGGGACCTGGAAGGAGCAAAAGACACATCACTTACCAACACATACTGTGCAGACACATTGTACAGGATATACAATATCACATGACAGAAATGTAGCCCACTGTATAACGGTATGTTCAATTGTTCCTAGAAAAGCCCACTGCACAATACACATATGTGTTCAGGGTTTCAGAACTGGTGCTCAGATTTACAATGATAACAATTGGGGTAACAATTTGAACTCTGACTCGACATGGCGCTTCCATTGCTTGACCTAGAGAGCTTTCATCCACACTAATGCAGATAAATATGAAAACACTATTCGAGCATCAAACAGTGGAAGAATTGGAAGCATGTTCTTTATTCTCTTTGAGAACATATAGGCTATTGGATATTGGCTGAGGACATTGCCTGTTGGGTTTTTTGGAGCAATTTCTTTCATTTTATTTTGCACATTTTAATGGTTTGCCTCTGAAGAAAGTAAGGGAGTCTCTGCTTGGAGGACACAGCAATGGCAGAGAGAGACGGTGAGGAAAAACTGCATGTAGAGTCAGTATATTTTCACATTGGAAGGCCTTTACACACTGAGGTCGTGAATAAATAAATGAATAAATGACACAAAAATACAAAATACTCGCCTGCTAATCTTACACATTTAAACTATTCATGCTGGCAGCAATGCAAATTTTTGACAACTGCGAGGACTCTATTGACCCACAGCAGCGCCTGGCAGTTAAGGTAAGGAGGTAAGTTGTTCTTTAGCCTAAGCTACTGTAAGCTGTTTCACTGAGTTTCCTTTCAGTGAAATGCCCTGAGTGAATTTCAGTCCCCTCTGGTAAACAGTTATGCAGTGTATACATGTCTAGTGCTTTTATTGTGAAAGGTGTGGAAGGAGTGAATCTGGTATGCACTGCTTTTGTCAAGGTTAGAAGGAGTAATAATGTTCAGACTCTTCATGTTGTTGTTTTTCTGCACAATACAATTGGTTGTTGCCTTTATACACACTCAGAAAAATCTATCTTGTCATGAAAAAGAAAAGTAGTCACTTTTTTGCTGTTTAATATTTGTGTGTGTGAAAATACAAAAACAACTCTTAGAGAAAATATATAAACATGAATTAATTGCACAAATGGTTCATAAGTGTATCTGGTACCACCCTAGGTCAATGATCGATGATTGACTTTGTGGTTGGATCATCAGATCTGCGGCCATGTGTCTTGGACACTTGGGTGAAGAGAGAAGCAGCGCTGTCAACTGATCACCACCTGGTGGTAAGTAGGATCAGATGGTGGAGGAGGCTGCCGGACAGACCTGATAAACCCAAATGTGTAGTGAGGGTGAACTGGGAACATCTGTCCGTGGGGTCTTCAACTCCCACCTCCGGAAGTATTTCTCATTCATCCCGGGGGAGGTTGGGGACATGGAGTCTGAGTGGTCCATGTTCAAAGCCTTCAGTGTGGAGGCGGCTGCTAGGAGCTGTGGTCAGAGGGTTGTCAGTGCTTGTCGTGGTGGCAACCTAAGAGCCCGCTGGTGGAAACCAGCGATGAGGGAGGCTGTCAGGCTGAAGAAGGAGGCCTTTTGGGTCTGGCTGGCCCAGGGGTCTCCTGAAGCAGCAGACAGGTACCTGTTGGCCAGAAGGGCCTCAGCTTTGGCAGTTGCTGAAGCAAAAACCCAGGTGTGGGAGGAGTTCTGGGAGGCTATGGAGAAGGACCTTCTGTAAGCCACAAGGAAGTTCTGGCAGACCGTTAGATGCCTCAAGAAGGGAAAGCAGGGCTTGTCTCAGGCTGTGCTCAGCAGAAAAGGACAACTGCTGACCTGAACTGGGGACATCACTGAGCAGTGGAAGGAGCACTTTGAGGACCTCCTGAACCTGGCCATCACATCCACTGTGAACGAGGCAAAGCCTGAAGACTCGCCCATATCCCTGGCAGAGGTTGTTAAGGTAATTAAAAGCTCCCCAGTGGCAAGGTGCCGGGTGTGGATGAGATTGCCCTGAGATGCTGAAGGCTCTAGACACTGTTGGGCTGTCTTGGCTGACACGCCTTTTTAGTGTCGTGTGGAGGTCGGGTACGGTGCCTGCAGAGTGGCATGGTGGTGGTCCCCATTTTCAAAAAAGGAGACAGGAGGGTGTGCTCCAACTATTGTGATATCACACTGCTCAGTTTAGTCCAGGGTGCTGGAAAGGAGGCTCCAACCAATTGTTGAACCTTGGATTCAGGAGGAGCAATGCAGATTTCGTCCTGGCCATGAAGCAGTGGACCAGCTCTTTACCCTTGCAAGGTTGCTGGAGGGGTCGTGGGAGTTTGCCCATCTAGTCTACATGTGCTTTGTGGACTTGGAGAAGGCTTACGACCACGTCCCTTGGGGGGTCTTGTAGGGGGTACTGCGGCAGTATGGGGTACCGGGCTCGCTGCTACGAGCCATCTGGTCCCTGTATGACCAAAGTGAGAGCTGTGTCCGCATACTTGGTGTAAAGTCAAACACGTTCTTGGTGGGTGTTGGCCTTCTGCCAAGGTTGTCCATTGTCACTGATTCTGTTTGTGATTTTCATTGACAGGATCTCGAGGGGTCCGGTTTGGGGACCTCAGAATTGCATCTCTGCTTTTCGCAGATGATATGGTTCTGTTGGCTTCATCACACCGTGACCTACAGCATGAGCTGGGGCAATTTGCAGCCGAGTGTGAAGCAGTCAGGATGAGAGTCAGCACCTCCAAATCTGAGGCCACGGTTCTCTGCCGGAAACCAGTCGATTTCCCTCTCCAGTTGGGGGAGAGTTACTGCAAGGGATCTTGTTCACATTGAGGGTAGAATGGAGCGTGAGATGGATCGGCATTTTGGTGTGGCTTCTGCAGTGATGCAGGCTCTGTACCGGTCCGTCGTGGGGAAGAGGGAGCTGAGCCGGGAGGCAAAGCTTTCGATTTACTGGTCCGTCTACGTCCCAACCTTCACCTATGGTCATGAGCTCTGGGTAGTGACCGAAATAATGAGATTGCGGCAGAAATGAGTTTCCTACGTGGGGTGGCTGGGCTCAGCCGAAGAGATAGGGTGAGGAGCTCGGACATCCGGAGGGAGCTTGGAGTAGAGCTGCTGCTCCTTCGTGTCGAAAGGGGTAACTTGAGGTAGTTCAGGCATCCAAACATGATGCCTCCTGGGCGTGCGCCTGGAGGCCTTCCGGGCACATCCCACTGGTAGGAGGCCTCAGGGCAGACCCAGAACACGCTGGAGGGATTACATATCTCATCTGCCCTGGGAATGCCTTGGGGTCCCCCAGGAGGAGCTGAAAAGCGTTGCTGGGGATAGGGATGTCTGTCTGCTCAGCCTGCTGCCTCCGCAGCTAAGTGGATGAAAATGGATGGATGGATGATGGGTTCATGTCAACTCCTGCACTGAGTAACATAACAAGTAAACGTTCCACCTTAAAATTTTCTGGCGATTGGTACAGTGAATTCTTCTCATGTAACAGTGGTTACATAAGCCTCAAAAGCAGCCACAGCTCAGTCCTGAGCAGAGGGACTGTCCACTATTGACCAATGAACAGACTGCAGTGTTAACAGCTCCACTTTTTTAGTACCAGATCTGTGTACTAGGTACCCCAACAGATGGGTGACCAAAAATGGAGACGGTGAGGAATGGTTTCATAGGTACCATCCACAACTTCTCACAGTGGAAACGGAAAAATTGTGTACTGAACTTAATTGAACCATAGCGGACTGCATGGTGAAAACGGGGCTATAGAGACAAACAACCATTCATGTTCACATTCACACCCACAGGCAATTTAAAGTTATCAGTAATCTAACCTGCATGTCTTTGGACTTTGAGGGGGAAGTCAGAGAACCTGGAGAAAACCTAAGTTGGCACAGGTAGAACATGCAAACACACCGGTCAGTGGATTCGAACCTGGAACCCTCTTGCTGTAAAGTGATAGTGCTAACCACTGCACCATTGTCTGTAACTTTTTCTGTCCATTCTAATGGACAATAAATCTTAACGCAGAAACCACCTCATGGTGAAAATAATAATAATAAATCATCTTATCAGACCTTTTTTCCACAAAAAACACAAGTTAAAAAAAACATACATTTATTTTTCATGAATAGTTAACTCATATCAGTCGGGGATGGAGGGACGCGCACCCAAACCTGCGCAAATATGTTCAACCGTCAGTTGCTGGTTGTTGGGCTGACAGAGGCCAGCTGAAAATTTTTACATATCACTCGATGCTAAAAGATAGGTAATACAGACAGATTTGGCTGGTGTTAACAGACTATCTGCCTTCTGCTCCCTTTGACTTTCTCTCTGATCCCTTTTTGTTTGTCCTTTCAGATGTATCTGCATTAGTGTTGGAAGGAGCCTCATTCACCATGATTCATTAACATTTGTGAGCACACCTGTTGGACTAATTGATAAAGTCTGGCACCTCTGTCCCTAAAAGTCCTTCATAATTGAAGCATTGTCTCATCTGATCTGATCTGAAAACCCTCCTCTGTGCATCATTTGCTGGTGATAACACTGCATGTAGCATCAATAATAGAAGGCTTTCTAAACGGACAAAGTCTTTAAGCAAAGTCCCTCTGCCATCTTTCCAAAATCTCATATCCGCTACAATAAATAAAGAGGCTGGAAATGAACACAATTTGAATGTCCAAAATTAGGTTTTATTTGTCAGCGGGAGCTCTAAGTTTTCCTGCAGTATCAGAACATAGCAGGTGGTTGTGATTTTGTTGATTTAGAGATATATAATATTATTATATATAATAATATTTATCATTTTTATCATTTCAAAAGCCTCCTGTGGACAAGTGTTGCGAATTAGCACGTGTGCTAAAACACTCAAACAATGCATCTGGTCTGTCCAATGTAACTGTGATGTCCACATCAAATAAACAATAAATAAAAAAATAAAATAATATTTTAAGGGATTATTTCCTGCTCACTGCCATAGTGATTCTTTAAATATCAAAGTCAGCTGAGCTTTGTAACTTTTAACTCATCTTTTTCAGTAAACTCCATAAAAAACACCGCTTTAACAAGTTCATCATGTCCTGTACTACAGCTGTTTCTCATATTCTCTGTTACAGCACCTAACACCACAGTCTCCATATTATATACAACATGAGACGTGACAATACAACTTCACATTATACAGCCTAATCCACTTCCCACAAAGTCCCTCGACCACTAAAAATGCTCAAATTATCTTTCAAAGGTCAGTGTTCTAACAAAGCTAGTCACTGATGTGGGTGGTGCACATGTCATTCAGACCGTGGTATATACTTACTGGTAGTCAAAGGATCCATCCTGGTCTTTCTGATCTACTGGATCCAAGGGGAGATCTTTTTTGTCACGGACTGAGGAGAGAAGAACAAAGGTAACATTTTCAGTATTTTGCTGAGAGCTGAACTGATGCTATGGTTAGATTTAATAAACAAAACCATCCACATGTTGAGGGGTTCCTGGAGTTAGTTTCCTCTGTTAGTCTTCATCCACTCATTAAGTTCCACATATTTAGTCCTCAGCCTTCAGTTATTAAACCATTAACAAACACTGTGTCCCGATTACATACCTACTTTCTCATATTGTACACATCATTTAAACTGATACTGTGAATGAAACAAATGTGGACTGTACACAAGAAATGAATGTACCCCACCATGTTTGCACAAACAGAAAATGATATGCTTGCTGAAAGACATTAATTGAATTGCTGCCATTTAAATTTAAAAAAAAAATAAATAAATAAAATACAGTGTAAACATATATTTCCATTAATTCCAGCTCAGTCACCAGATGAAAATGTTGGCATTGTACATTTCTGCAAACCACAAATATGCTCCACTTGTATGTTTTACATGCATTAAAACAACATTTCTAAAGTGACATGATATATAAGTCGACTTTGTCATCTGGAAGTGGAGGCGAAGGTGGATGACGTATCACCTGGGAGAGACGCCTGCCAAGCTACAGACCACTGCAGACTACTGTTAGAAACCAACAAACACCAAAACCGGTTGTGTTTGAGCAGGTCACCGCTGCATCTCCCAAGGACTTTTTAGCCAACAGACATTGAGGTGTTTTAGTGACTGTTTTTCCCATTGGGTATAGTGCCATAAGTAGCAGTTGTTTTTCACCAAGACATCCCTGCTTTTCAAGCCATGATTGTGCCCCCAAAAAGTGGGTATTTTAAAACAAAACATGATCTCTTCCTGTCCATTGCCAAGTGTTTTTTGTGTCCAACATGTTAACCATGGCGTTGTTGAAAGCACCTTTTACACTGCCCCTTCAAGGTGGGAATTTCATGCTGTTATGCCGCCTAGCCATTCTGTATGAAAGGTACGATTGCTAAATGGTGGGACAGATTTGTCTTGCCTCTGAGCTGTGAATGGAGGTAGTAACACCACTGACACGGTGTTTGTATAAACGGGACAGAAAGCAGGACGGGATCATGGGTGGCGCAGGTGTTGTTTGACGATGTGTTATGCATGTGAAAACTACGAACTTGCTCAAGTTTTCCGCAGAACCGGAAACAAAAAAAGTCTCGCATTCTTCTTCTACGTTTTCTGGTGGTTGGCAACTAGCTTGTAAATGCATTACCGCCTTCCCGACCATGAGTGTGGATATCACCATGGAGAGAGGTGCACTACGTCAGACTTAATTCGAACACAACTGTTTCCATCCCCCCTTTTGCGAATCAACATTTTTTCGAATTAACCAAAACCCGGCTAAATTGAGCGTATTTTAGTTTGTGCGAATCAGGGGATTTTAATTCGAATTTTGGCGTTTCCATCATAATTTTCCGATGCAATACTTCTAGATGCGCATCTGAACAGGCTGATGGAAACATGGCTACTGTTGTGTTACATGTCACACCCGTCACACCTCTTTTGATTCCGCGATGCCAGCATGTCTGTCTGTCTGAAATCACACACACACTGTTGGTGCTGTGTAAAAATGTATAAGTGGCATAAAGAAGGGACTTCATAACAGCCCTATAAGTCAATCTCTGTGTAAAAGGGGCCATAAAGAAATGGAAAGTTCTAACGTACAGTATCTGCTAATAATGTACAAATGTGATGTCAAATTTTTTTTCTGCCAACTGGGGTGGAATGTGTGAACACTTTATGTGAGCTGTAATGGCAGACAAGATCAAGAAAAAAAAAACTATTCAAGCATTATCAATGACTCATGTCTATGGTCTGCATTTGTTTTTTACAGAGACATGCTGCATCTCAGCGGGGATTGTGCCCCCAAAACCGGGTGACCAAAATAATTTGTTTGTTGTATCTGCTACATAAAAACACACACACAAATAAAAAATATCCGTGAGTTTGCAGAAACATACAATGCCAACATTTTTTCTGGCAACTGGGTCATTAATTCATGACTTGTTTTTTTTTACTGTTTTCTGAGCTGCTGCCCCAGTAGTCCATGTATACTGAAGTATGCATTAGGAACACAGTGTGCTTCATAAGAGACTTACAAGCCTGTTTTAGAAGCAGTTATAAAACATTAGGTTGGGTTTGTAAGGTGTGTAAGTGCTCCAGTCAGTACTGAAAACACGCTTTATGTGTGTATGTGTGAACTTCTCTCATTAGTCTTTTCCTGACTATCACCTTTTTTGTTATAATCCTTATTTGATGCAGCTCATTACTGGGTGTTAGTTCTTAACTTTCACAGTGTCACACTTCAGCACCTACCTAGATATTTTGCGAAACCAGTCACGCAACCACCACCTAGACATTATAAAAACTGCAAAAGATTAAAATGACTCCAACTTCTGTTTTTCCAAACCATTGAATTATCACATACTGTAGATCAGCATTAATACTGCCCAAAAATTTTTAAAATATTTTTCTGAACAAGGATAATCTAGTTTTGTCTCTTTAAGTGCACTGCGGTGTTGTTTAAGGAGTAATATTTAGATTGATTGGAGTTTTATATAAGATAAAATAAATCCACAAATGCACACTGTTACACTTTGATCTGTCAAACATCCTATAGGGATGAGCAGCTACACCATTATCTGTATATGGTCAACCAACTAAATGATCTGTATCTGTATCCACACTAGGAATGGGCAGAGTTTAAATCAGAAGTGAGTAATCAGACGTTATTAAGCCTGAAATTGATATGTGTTGATCAGAAGTTTCTTATTTACTATTTACAGAACAGCCTTAGAATTGAGCTTCAGATCATGTTTAATCACAACAGTATCATAACCGTTTAGCTACACAAATGAGGATCATCATATTTTACTCGGACGGCACTCATGCCCATAAAAACTTCATTATCCATACTATACCAATTAAACCCTACCATTTGTCACGTAAATGCATCTTTAGCTGGTACATAACAGCCAGTTGCTTTTTTTAAGTTCTGTAATGACTTGTGGTTTTTATTGTCCTGTGTCATCTGATTAAAACAGGTGCTGATACTTGAAATATTGCTCTGTTGTTTTTCACAGTTAAAAAAAAGAGCAAGTACTAAAACAGAAATATTTAATCAGAACTAACACACCTAGCTCATTAAAGTTTCTACATAGTTCATGAACTTTCACAACTTCTATCAGTAACTAAACAAATGCAAGTGAGAAAAAACATTCTGGTGATCCAAACTCTAAGTCTAACCTTTTTTTTTTCCTTTCCTCCCAGCTGATGACAAACCTTGTCAGACGTTAGTATTTGTTTGAAGTGAGGTTGTGACACTGAGTGACCAAATTTAATGTCAGGACAGCGTCTCGTGCTTACGTCATTTTGACGTAGAATGCTGATGACAGATGACGTTGATATTTTTTTAAGTTTTAAGTTACGTTTGTTAAGTAACCAAAGACCAGCATCCTCAAAGTTTGTCTGCGATACATCATAGTGTTAACATCCAGTTAACGGGAAATTCAAACACTGTTAGACATTTAAAATATTGTCAACCCAAGTAAAATTTAAAGTCTGTGCGAAGTAAAAGTCCAACCGCTTTCTGATACCATACTCACATCCTGTGCCAGGTGACTTTTGTTTTGTTTTGTTTTTTTGTCAGTTTTATTTTTGTTATATTTGTTGTTGTAATACTCATATCAGCCATGAGAGGCGTGGGTGCATCTCAATCCCATGCTGGGACTATAAGCATTTATGTTTTCTTCCAAGTGTGTTTTCATTTCACCATGCACTCTAAATACAAGGTACATATATTATATCTTATACTGTACATAATATGAATAATAGCAATATTAATTTTGAAAAAAATTAAAATGTATTCAAAGTGCTTTTTCTGCTGTGTATTGCTATCATTAGATGTGCAAAATTATTCTATTTCCGTAGATAGTGTCAAAAATGCCCCTCTCATTAAGGGTTTTTTTTTTCATTATTGGTAAAAGTTCCCACCCGTAAGGACTGAAGCATCCTTGTTACCGTGACTATTGTTACAGTAAAACAATACAGATTAGACCCAGACAATGGATCACCACAATTTTTTTTCTTAGTTGCTCTCAAGGGTTCCATACAAGACTGCCTACTTCATAGATTGCTACTAATATGCTGATGGTTCAAATGTGTGACATCTCTGTTTTATAACCACTTCAGAGTAAACTACTGAGTTCAGTAATAACCATTCAAATAGAGAATTCAAAATCCAGTTGGTAATGGCAGACAGAAGTTAGAGATTGAGCACTGAGGATTTTTTCTAATGAAATCAGTAAATTGATCAATTGATTGTTTCTGCAATAATTTAAGAACAACTCAGTGAATACAAGGGGATGTTTGTGCACTCACCTCAGTGGCAATGCAGTCTGTCTATGCTAGAACACTACTATTTAGATGCTTTTGATATCCCAAAGTGAAAAATATTCCAAGAACAAGTAGCGTCACCTTCTTTGCTACTCTACTGATGTAGGTCCAATCCATCCTATCAACCTTTGTCGGACAGCTCCATGGGGCTAATATTGTTCCTCTAATGGGTATCAAAGCCTTAGTGTCAGGTCTTACCTGGGTATTTGCCCCCACGACTCCTCTTGATGAAGCAGACGATGAGGAGGATCAGTATAATGAGGGCAATGGCGCACATCAAGCCAATGAACCAGCCTTGAGTGGCAATGTCTACCTGGTCTATGTAGGCTGGAGACACACACAGAACAAACACACACAGGGTTGCACAGGAGAGGAGAGAGAGAAAAGTGGAAACACAGTGAGTGCTTTTCTGGACCACAATAAGTCAGTGCTAACACATCAGACAATCTGTTCTCATCTCGGAGCGCTCAGCACATCAACAACTCAGAACCAACATCTCATTATTTGCCCCTAAGCTCACACACAGGATGATGTTGTACAAAGGATCCCATCTGTAGCAATAAGATGTTTGTCTTCTCTCCCATTACACAGACTGTGAATCTGAATCAGAAAAGAGTGGGATATCAGGGTTTGTGGTTTGACAATGATTGTTCCTTCCAATACAGTCAGACAGATTTCAGAACAGCCTCAAAGGACACACATTCTTTGACAGCTGCCACAAATTCTACCTCTATCAGAGTTCCCATGGGTCTTTGAAATCCTTGAAAGTTTGTGAATTTGAGGGGAAAATGTATTGAAAGATTATGAAAATAGAGATACATTGACATGGGTCATTGAAAGTGCTTACATTTTGTGCAAGAATAGGAATTTAAGTTATTTTGATATTGTCTGCCATAACTGTAACATATCAAGTATTCACACATTCAAACCTGATCAGGAGAATAATCTTGGCATTGTACATTTCTGCAAACCATTTATACATTCCATTTCTCCTTCTTGTGTAGCTGATACATTGATACATGTCATTACTTTACGTTTTAACAACATTGAGGTGAATGTGTGGTTAGGTTTAAGCACAAAATCTACTTGGCTATGATTAAGTAGACATTATGTTCTGTCTTAAAATACCTGCTTTTGGGAGCATGATCCCGGCTGGAAAAGCAGCACCGTGTTTGTAAAAAACAACCACTTTTCATGGCACTGTTGCTAGTGGAAACACAGTGACTGGTATCTAAAAAACACCTATGTTTGGTGACTAAAAAGCTACTGGAGCAGTTTTTTCGGTTTGGTTGTTTTGTTGGTCTCGCCTGGATGTCTTGCCATCCACCATCCCCTGTACTTTCAGATGACAAAGTCAGCTCATATATTACGTCACTCTAAAAAAGTTGATATGAACCACAAAAAAAAGTACCAGAGTAACGTATCTTTGGTCTACAGACACATACAATGCCAACATTTTCCTCTGGCGACTAGGCTGCACATTCAAGCTTCTCTCTATTAACTAAAGCCTGCTACTTCTCACTATAAAAAATATTAGTATTATAACAGTAATTTACCTTAATCCATGTCTCAAATTTAGGTTCTCAAAATTGATGCAATTGAGCCTAGAATGTTCTTAAAAAGTCCTTGAATTTGATGTTTAGGACAGTGTGGGAACCCTGCTCTGAATATTATAGATATGAGCAGTGAATTAGAATAAATATTTGAATACAGTTGCGGAATGCAGAGCAGTTGTCCATCAAAATCACCAGAGTATGTCTCAAGATCATGAAGATCTGAAGCTGCACTGCAGTTTATACCTATTAATATACTTTATGTCCATGCAAAACAATCAAAGGAGAACCTAGAGGTACGGTTGTCAACAATCTCTGAACCATCACTTGTTGGAAGAGAAGTCACAGGAAGTTCGGTGATTCACAAATTTCCATCTCACAGAAATGCAACTTTAACATCCACACAAAAATGAAAAACAATTGATAAAGACAATCCCATTGAGGTTTGATGACACCCAAATCTAGAGGGGTGAAATATCTTATTCTGACTGAACTGAGTTTACCTTTGGGAGAACATGCATGGAATCAAAAAACAAACCAGACAACTCACCCAGCTTTGACTGAGTTACTGTAGATACCACTACTGACAGACTCGCACCCAGAGTAGCCCACCTGGCTGGAACCCTGGTTCCACCTGGCCAGGTGGGGTCTCACCTGCTTTGGTCTTAAAGGTGACAGGTTTGCTGCTGACGCTGTTGAGCTCATGTGAGTAAACCCTCAGATGGTACGTGGCGCCTGCGATCAGATCCGCCACTTTAATGGGGGGCTGTTGTTTCACCGTTACATTTCTCACCGACTTGTCGCCTTGAAGAAACAAGAAAGGGGCCAATCACATTCCAGGGGGTGTGGCCTTTGTTCCACAATAATGGCTTACTAACAAAGGTCACGGCATCACGATGCTTCGCAGGGAGACTGTTCTCTCTGAGTGAGGGTGGGGTTACTGAAGCGAATTGAGACTGATAACAATGCAATGCTCAAACCCATCATCAAGATTCATTCACCTCTTTACAGTACAGACACATACACAGAGGTGCAACTCTTTGAAACTCAGTCCAGCTGACAAAATTTGGTCCATTTTCTTCTTTTGTATCTATAACAGAAGAAGCTTTTCCTTTTCAAAGGGCATAATTTTTGAAAGAAACTCATCTGAAAATTGGGGAGTGGAGGAGAAAACAACTATAAAAACTATACTGCCCCGTGAAAGGCCACTGTGCATCATGTTTCTACCTGGTAGAACTGAAAATGACTATCACAGAACTTTCTTTGTTCTAGGGCAACACTGGAGTCAATGGTGGCAAAGCATTGTTTGTCTCAATTATTCACAGGCCCACACTTATCTCCATGATGTCGAAATAAAACAAACAAACAAATAAACTGCAACAACAACCTGAATCTTTCCTGTGGAAAGACATGTCGGTCATGGCCAAGCTATGAGCATGACTCTGAGGTTGCAGTGAGAGGAGAGGGCAGCACAAGGTGGTGACATCATGCACCATGCTATCAACTAATTCACAAGGTTGACGTACATCATCCAACAGAACTCATTCCAAAGCCATGCTATTAATAATAACCAATAAAACCATAAGACCTTAAAACCAGCCAAACAAAACGCCTAATGCATACAAAAGAGAAGACATGCCAGTACTTTCTACATACTTCTTAAATACATCGTAGCAATCTTTATGTTTTAGCTGAATGCAAAAATGATTCAAATATCTTTTTATTGCTGCTCCTAGAAATTACATATAATTTCAGAGCTTAGAATTTCACTTGATTATCTCATGTTACTATATTGCTGTGGCAGATCAAGCTATTGATATGTAGCACTTGTCTTTGATGTGACAATCTACAATCTGCTTAAGTTCTTCAACCCATAGGACCACACTGACTGATTGTTTCTACCCTCTAATACAACCCCCTGGAGCATTTCCTAAATTAGTGCCCCTGCACTGGCAGAACACAACACATATGACCATTAATGGTCATATTTTTAGACCATGGACTGTGTAAACAACAGACGTAGCCACAGTGATGTAACACTTTGGTTTGTGGACTCCTATTTTGACTCCTCGAGTACGGCATTTTTGGCATCACCATCTTGGTTTTTTGAAGCCAGAGTTGACCATATTTGGATGAGAGGGTGGAGCTGGAGGTTGCTAACTTGTTTTAAACATAAGATTGATGTTGTTAAATGGTAACAGTTAGGTTTAGGCAACAAAACTGCTTGGTTGGGTTAAAGAAAAGATCATGGTGAGGGTTAAGATATGTATGTTTGTTACATATCTGACACAAGCTACATTAAGTACATAACTTAGCTTTTACCTGGCCCTGACTTTCCTAATACAGGTCTAAAAATCTTTCTTTTTACGCTTTATGCTGCTGCAATTCTTTTGAAATTCTTTTAAAATGTTGTATCTCACTTGATTTTATGATTTATAGCTTTACAATACTAT
Source organism: Epinephelus lanceolatus (assembly GCF_041903045.1). Classification (NCBI taxonomy): domain Eukaryota; kingdom Metazoa; phylum Chordata; class Actinopteri; order Perciformes; family Serranidae; genus Epinephelus; species Epinephelus lanceolatus. The sequence continues at coordinate 7,005,324 of NC_135734.1, forward strand.
GATTTTATGATGTAATGATTTATGACTTTTTATGATTTATTTCATCTTCTGTTTTTTTTTTTGTTTTAAGTCTGTTTTAAGTTCATTATGTTTTTTTCATGTGAGGCACTAGTGCTTATAATGCTCTTATTTTAAAGCACTCCGTGCTGCATTTATTGTATAAAATGTGCTATATAAATAAAGTTTATTATCATTATAATTGTTATTATTATGTCACTTATGTACAGTCATCATGTACTGATGTCATTCACATGACAGATTTACATCATGTTATGCTATTGTTGTGTAACAAACAAACTTATTCTAGCCCAAAATATGATATTTTTTTCTAAACCTAACCTAGTAGTTTTGTTGCCAAAACCTAACAGTGACCGTTTCCCAACATAAACCACATGTTACAATGTATTTCAGCTGTGCATTTGTTCATCATGTGAAAAGACTGCCTAATAGCATAGTTTTTTGAAAGTCAAACAACTTTGGTTACACTTGGGATTAAATTCAAGCAGTTCTCACCTTTACTTTGTAAAGCAAGTTATTTGAAAATATCGACTCATTTCACAAGAATTTTGTGAAAACAGGTTGGAATATAAATGCAGGTGTGTAACATGTACAAATCACAGCACTAATGCCCACAACCTGAAATTTATTCCAATTTTCTTTCCTTTTGCAAGATCTCTCACTTCCTTTTTCATGACAAGTGCTCCCAGCTTTCTTCTCTTATGCCACCAAAACATCATCCTTCACCTAAATCTGACAGAAATGCAGACACTGCTGAATCACAGTCAGGAGGAGAAGTGGAGGATGATGGGAGGTGGGAGAGTGTCAGGGGCTCCCTGCCACACTTGGCTTAGAGTCAAAGCTTTCAGATTTGACCTTGGAGAACAGGAGATGGATGGGAGGGACAAAACCCATTAGATCAGTCTCATCTCCCCCCTCTCCTCCCTCCCTCTCTCCCTTTCTCTTTCTATTCACATTCAGACATCATTAAGAATTAAAGCCACTGCCCTGGTACATGAAAAATACATCCTCCCTTCTTTCTGTTCTTGATTGAAGATCACAGACTGGTGAATTGGTAGACAGCAAAACGAGAGAGCCTATACATGCTGGACTATCCAATCTCAACCAGCTCTGAGATTCCAGAGAAGGAGGGATGATGTGTTTTAAAAAGGCAGACTTTAAAAGTGCTTACCACACAATCCAAAGCAAAAGCAAGTGATTATGGAAGCATGGATGGCCCAAAAAGTGACACATTCAAACAGCATTTCACACAAAGCAAGCCAAACAGCCCATTCACAGTGCAGGTCCAAGAAGAGGCACTCAAAGCCAGGCAGCGTGTTGAAAAGAAACCATCGTGATGTTGCACTGTACAGACAGTTAGTAGTGACATGATGACAGTCAACATTTTCCATCATATAAAGACCAGAGAGAAATAGAAAGAGAGCAAGAGAGGAAACACAGAAACACAGACTGTGTTGTGCTGCACCTTGTGCTTTTTTCCCCTTCTTAGAGTCCAAATTGAGACATCAGCCTTTAGGTGCACATATCACTTCCTTCAATAAAAAGGGTGACAACAGGCCAACAGAGCTGCTGCTGCTGCTGCTGCAGTTAAAGGTTATATCTGGTGAGAGATATACTGTATTTTTTTTCTGCTTTTGAGCTGTGACAGCAAACATTTTATTGAAAAACTTTTACTCATATCCTCATGTTTCCTTTCCCTTCTTCTATGCTCTTGCCTCATTACTTGCTTGTCTTGTCATTGAGGTGTAACTTGATTCTGCGCTAAAATAATAAAGCATTAATTATTTAGTGAGAAGTCTAATGAATCATTCTTTATTTTTCTAATGATGGGGGCTTGTCACTGTAATGAAAATTCTGCCGCTTACAGCACTAAATTTCATTTAGACGTGCAGGGAAAACATAGTTTGGCCAGAAAATTATATTTCCATCTAATAGGGATTTCTATGAATAAGGATGAGCTGAAGAGTATTCACACAGTGCGATTTAAGAGAGTGGGCTTGAGTGCTTTTGTTGATTACAATGTCTTTCACATCCAGTCATTTCTCTAATCCTCAGCACTGAACACCTTCGGCAAGCTAAGAAAACGATAAAACATATCTAGTCTTTGTCAAACACAGTACTTTTTCAAAGTCGCTAAATGTAAAAAAAAAATATACAATATCAGCTCTTTTAAAGTTGCATTAATCAGGTTGGGTTTTTTCCACTTGGGGGCAAAAGTCCATGACAACATAAAAATCCCACTCGCGTATTGCAAATTGTGGCCTTATAATGTTGATACTTGTGTAGCAAATACTTGCCTCAATGCTGTTGAGGCTGCAAGACTAAACCAGACAGTAAACTCGTGGGCCTGGGGCCTCATTACAGAAAAATATGCTGACTGCTTGTCCTGTCTTAAGTTTCAAAGGTAAAACTCCTATCTTCCTATTACAGAAGCAATTCCTAAACTCTTGACTGCGTCCAATCCAATCTCAGACCTCCTACCTTTTATCTTCTATCTTAATTTAAGAAATCCTGTAACTGTAACTGTTAAGTCAGTTCTTCAGTCGGCACTCTTCCTGTCATGCCTGTATCTATGTTTAGAATCTATTCGACACTGCCTGTATCTTTGAGTAGAATGCACCAGTAGGCTAATTGAGATGGAGAAGCTATAATAACAACAGCTCTTACTTGTCACCAGCTAGCCAGCCTGCTATCATGGACCAAAAATTATGGGTACTCATTTCTAGCTATGAGAAGTCACTCCAGAGCCAGACATAGCACTTTGATCAAATTCAATATTAATAGTCTTGACAGTCAAAATATATCCTTATATGATCGAGGAATTTTAAAGTCTAGTCATAGGGCTTGAGTAGCCTGTCAGTTATTATATTTTGTTATTTGTGGTGTTCCCTATCTTTGTTGTCATTGCTATACAGACCTAACAAAAGTGCTGCTGTCATTTTTGTAGTTAATTGTAGTTTTTGACAGTTATCATGAATTTAGGATGGGTCAATCCCATCCTAACCTAGATCCAATCCCATTTCATATACTTAGCCTTGCATGCCATTTTCAAGTGCCACCTTGCCCCTCGGAACAGAGTTACAAGAGGTAGTGGTAGAAAACTACAAAAGGGACAACTTTTTATAACCCTGATAAGCATCTGTAGGCAGGTATTTATGTAAACAAAGGTGTTGCCAGATGGGCATTGCAAGTATGCTGTCTTCTGCTGTGTTGATTTCTCTTGAGTGGGCTACAGGCAGCCTTTTGTGGTTGTCAGGATGCTTGCAATTCGTTCACAACTTAAGTTTACACTATCAGTCAATCAAAAATGACCTTCATTACCAGGCAAATATCTGTGCTCTGTAGGCTAACAGTAGCAAACTGTGCTCCTACCCTACCGGTGTGCTCTGATATTAGAGAAACACTAACAAGAACAACAATTTTGCTGCTGGACTTAAGTTAAATTTCAGGCATCATATGCCATCAAACAAGGGGAATGCAACATGGACATATGCCAAAATGCGGGGCTGTCATGCACAAATTAGCAATAACAATGTCACATTAGCTAGCTAGTTAGCTACCGGAGACATCAGCATACATGCAATTTTTTTTCTGATGCTGGTATATACAAAAACGGACCATAATACATTAGAATGACATCAAACTGAGATAAACAATGGTTGTTGTACTCGCGTAGCCATCTTATCAATGATTTATCATAACACTTGGTTTGACATGTGCCCCTGAAAACTCTTCATTTGGAAGTGCCATATAGCCCTAACACTTTGCCCCACCCCTCCATCCCAACAAGAACTGGGACAACCTACCCCGAGACATGAATGTGCAAAATGGAGAGGTAAGGGCAAAGTGGTAGGGGTAAGGGGTGTGTTCGGTTGGGCCTTAGGATTCCTAACTTGGGAAATCCCTCGGTTAGGACGGTTCTGTAATGGCTGAATTCTTATGCTGGTATAAAATGCAGTTACAAAAAATGTTTCGGTAATACCAAAATCCTTAATGTCATCCTAAACTGACAAAGGATAGCATTTCAAGCTTTACAGAGGTTTCTGTAATGAGGCCCTTGAATACCAAAACAGTCAGTTAAAAGGTGCTTAGCTGATGTGAACTGCAGAGTTGGTGATGACTCTGTGGATTTATAACCATAACCAAAAAATAACTTTGTCTACACCTGCTCTTTTTACTTAATATTATCTCACTATTCTGTTTTAGTCTTTAATAATCAAGTTTAGATCTAATTTTGATAGGTGGGCTTGGTCTGGTTTCTTACTGTCCAGTGTGAGCTCTAGCACAAACTCGCTGCTGCCGGCCGGGAAGTTGTGTCTCCAGCTGACGTTAGCGTAGTTACTGTTATGCTCCACCGTCAGATTCCAGATCTCCCGCCCAGGGGACACTACACAAGAGGGGGGGTCAGGGGTAAAGGGTTAAGGGGCAAGGGGCAAGGGGCAGAGATTGCACAGTTACAACAACCGTACACAGGGCTCCATTTAGACCTATGTATGGTGCTAGCACTAAGGGAATTGACCTACAAGAATTATCGTTTTGATCAGGATCGATCCAGATCAAAGTCTGCTCAAAACCAGAGGTAAGTTTAGTATGTTCATGGACAGAAAAGTCACCCACAAGAAACTGCCAGAGGATTTTTCAGTTCATGAAACACTTGGTTGCAATGCTTACTCTTGGTTTAGAGTGGACTAAAATGGTGAGCTCTGCCAGTATCACAATCCTCATCAATCCAAATAGGCAACCTTCATCACTTTAAAGTGTTGAAGGGTACTCTCTCCATGAGCTGTACAGTTATCAACATCCATGTAATTTAAAAAAAAAGAAAGAAAAAAAAAGTTTGGATTCTCACTTCCTGACCAGGAGGATAGCTGATGGCTACATCCCAATATTCTGAAGTAATTCCCCACTTTTTGTACAGCAGGTACAACACAGCTTATCGGAATGCAGCCCTGATGTAGTTTCCTGTTTCGTCAGGTGGGAGAAGGCAATCGTCTTTTGATATCCATGAAGTGCCATTCATGGCAAACTAAAACACTAGAAAGACAGTAAAAACCACAATGGGACAACAGCATGTACCCAACACATTCTGATCAATACGCTTGGTGGTGACCAGCTCGGGAGGTTTGGTGGTAGTGGTCGCCTCAGTTGTGGTGGTGGTGGTAGAAGGAGTAGTAGTAGTTGTAGTTGTAGTAGTGGTAGAAGTTGAGGTACTAATGGTTGTAGGAGCGATGGTAGTAGGAGGAAGAGGAGCGAGAGGAGGAGGAGTAGGAGTGAGAGCTGAAGCCACGGTGGGGTCTGTAAGCTCAACTACAAGGGAGGAGGTGGGAGAGAGCAAAGGGTTAAAGACAAGGCAGGAGGAACATCAAACAGGTAGACACACAGTGACACACACAGGAAAGAGTCAATGACACCCTGAGCTAAAACACACCAGGAATTCCTCACACTCATCACTGCACACATCACGCGCCTGAGTCATCACAAGTCAATAAGTGATGACAGTGTTCATTTGAGTGTTGTCCACCTCATCTCTGTATGGATACACATGCTTCAGCATTGTCCTGCACAGATTTAGACTCCACTGCCATCAAGAGGACAGATGCTTACATTACAGCATGCCTGTCACACTGGGTGTCCGTGAAGGGGATGCAAATGACTAGGTGTAATTTGGGGAAGGTCAAAGTGGTAAAATTGCTTTTATTTTATAAAGTTTTTCTGTTGCATTTAAAGGGGCACCCCACTAGTTAAATTCAACAGAGGTCTGTTTACTCAGTAAGGGAGGTACTACTCAGCCTATGGAAATAATTACACAAAGAGAGTTAGACCCCCTTTTCACCTTGCATTAAAATGTATCCTGTATCAAAGGTGTATGTAGACATGATTTAACCCAAATGCATTTACACCTGGTATTAACATGTGTCTCCAGTGTCCACACTGAGACCAAACAACCAAACGCAGTCAAATTGGGCCCTTCCCCTGCCCCTGCTCTTGAGAGCTATTATAAGAATTATATATATTTTATTACAATTACATTGGATGCACATTTTGATATTGTTTGCATTTTCAGAGACAATATTGGCATAAAATATAACAAATACTTAAAAGAAATCTTTGCATGTCCATAGTTTTCCCTGTTATATGTCAGAGCCAGATCGAGGTTGATGAGGATGAAACAGGCCTACCTGATTATGAAGACAGTGATTGACTGGAAGACTACCTCAGAATGAGGAAGACACGCCAATAGACCACGCCTTGTGTGTAAGATTGAGCATGGTGAGTCCCTGACAGGTCAAGCATTAGGTGAGAGGAAGCTGCTGTTGCCTCGCTGGTTTGGAACAGTTGCGTGCGATTATATATTTCCACTCACGTAGTTGTTGTATGTGGATTGAAAATGCAGTTGCATTTACACTTGTGTTCAGTCGAACTACCTTCGAAGGTGGTTTGACTGATTGGATTGCATCTGTCCTCAGTGTGTTTTAGGAGTATTTACACCTGTACTTTCATGTGGTCAAGCACTATCCAACTGCAATCACCCAAAAACATTTTAATGTGAGGTGTAAAGAGGTTAGTTAGGGCTCTAGAGGAGCCACAGAGAACTGACTCAAGGACTCAACTTTGTAAAATCTGAAAGAGCAACAACTGATGGTGTCATCTGGGGTTACCCCGGTGATGATGATGACAACTGGGGGTTAGCTTGGCTTGGACTTAAACCAAAAACTGGGGACAGAGAGTTTTAGAAAAAAAAAAAAAAACATGTAAGAAAAATGACAATGTTGGTTGCATTATGGGAAATGTAGGACGCAGCTTTTTATCCCATACTGGGAACTCAAAGGCAAAATATCTCAACATCTGCTGCTGCTCCCATTTAGACTTTTCTTTTTTTTTTTTTTAAATTTTATCTGTCTCTCACAAGTCTCCCAACTTTATGTCAATTACATTTCCAGAGTGCCCCTTTATAACCCTGTATCCTAGAAATTACGTTGTTGTGGCAACGTAACCACTGCCTGGATTAGGTTCAGAGACAATGTTTCTTTTAGGTAACGAAACACTACATTCATGTATCGCACAGGCTTTGCCAAAAGGTGGTTGGGGAGGACGGCAGGCAAACACAATGCAGTGCAGAACCTTGACACCAGAACCTTGGGTTCATGTCCAGACTCCTGTGTTAAGTTTAAGCAACAAAGGCACTTTGGTTAAGACTAGGGAAATATTATGATAGTGGCAATATTTTAATAAAAACAAGTAGGGACAAAGACTCTTGTCTGAAGGTTTAGGCAACAAAAGCAATTTGGTTATTAAGGTTGGGGAAATACCGTGATTTCAGTTAAATGTTAATAACAAAGGTAATAAAAAAATAATGCAGTTATCACTACGAGTGGACACTGTATTGCAAGATTGACTATTTTGGTGGAAAACAACTGAGATATGTTGTCAGTGAACACTTTACTGATACATTCAGTATCAACATTTTTGTGACTTGCCAGATATGTTAATTAGCAACATTTCCTCATTATGTTTATAGAAAACGTGATTCACTCGGCATCACGTTTCCTTTTTACTGTTACAAATTAGTTGTATCTAAACATTATTTCTAGGAGACAGGGCTGCCCTTTAAGTAGTGTTCCTCTGCAGCACTAACCAGGAGGATCTCACATATTACATTTACAGGACCCCTTATCCGACACCTCCATCACACACACACACACACACACCACTGATGGGAAAATACAACACATTTTATGCAGTGTTATCCAGTGTTTGCCATTACAGTAGAAACTCTGATGGCAGTCTATTACTCATTTGCTTTGTGACAAATACAGTCGTCTCTTTTTCTTTATACTTAGCCAGCACTTGCAGGCTAAGCTCTTTATCTATTTTACACTATTTCTGTCATGTAGATATAAGCTATTTGGAGGGCTTGCTAGAAATGTCAGAGCAGTTGTAGCAGCACTTGTGTGCCAGGGTGGGCTGAGTATCAGACTCCAGTACTTTTTGAGAGCCAATAAAATTATGCAGGTAACACAGAGCATGGAAGAGTGCCAAGTACTGAAAGCTGCCATTAAACTCTAGACTCATTATTTGATTAGATCGTACCTGATTTAACTTATAATTTTACTAATAAAATTCAGCCAGCCCTGGTCTGATCCTCTGGTGCCCTCTTGTGGGGGTCAGGCCCTTCTCAATTTTTGTATCAGCACATTTCTTTTCACTTTAAATATTGTTCACTCCTACTGTACCTTGAAGTTCAGGTCATCTCCAGCCAGTAAAGGGTCCCACTACTGATGCCCCCCACCCCAAACATTTCCATCACACAACAACCCCAAACCCCAGCCAGCATGCTTGTATCACCAGGCTGGATGCCAAGCATGCCCCCAAATCTCCGTGCAAAGGAAAGAGAAAGTAGGACAGGATGATGGAAATGTCAGCATGTTCAGGAGCCATTACAGCCCGGTGTGGTCCACCAGTTCAGCCCAAAGCTTCAAGCCACCTTACCTTTAATCCTCAGTACTCTATGTACAACTGACCAGGAGAACACAAGCAATGTACAAAGATGGCAGAGTGACATGACTTTTAAAAAAAAAGCTCAGAAGCAGGACAATCAAGCCAGTGAGTGAGTGCATGAGCCAACTGCTGATGGAGTTCTGTTTGTCATCCCCAGCACGCTCATCAAGTCGTATCATTCATCAAAATGTTTCCCCCCCTCTCGACATCTTAATGCGAGGACGTGCAACTCATCCCGTTCCACACACACTCCCAAAACAGTAGCGTCATCGTGACATTGTATCCAATGGCAATGGCAGAAAAACGCATCAAAACACATTAGTTGCTGCTACACAAGGCTAACTTGCGTTTCGTGGCAGACAGGAAGAGGCAGTGATGCTGTGAGATTGCATTGTGAAGGTGCGCCATCAGGGATTGGTTCCAACATCAGAGATACCAAAGATTTAGAATGTGGGACATGTGGTGTAAATAATGATATATCTCATATGTTAAATTTTCTGTATTTTGCATCTACTACCATGTCAAGCATGGAGGAAACTACTGTATTGTAAACCAATGATGACCTGAGCATGTGGAGAGGGCTTCTTCAATCCCTGACAGCACACAGCAGCAGACAAACAGCAGCTTCACACATAGAGGGAGGATGAAGTGATGAGGAGAGGCAGACAGGCAGATGGACAGATGAGAATAGAAAGAAAATACAGCGTAGACAGCAGTTCAGTCCATTAGCAAAAACACAATCTGGTCTGTTCTCACTTAGAGCTTCAGACCTTTTGTCTGTTTCATATATTTTTTTCACGAATTTAAACTAATCAAAATTGGAAACAGTACATTGAGCAGTTACAAAACGAACAACTACAAATACATAAGACAAGTTAGTTGCAGTCTTACGTACTTGATTACATTGATCGTCTTTAAAGCAGACATTTTTGACCTTGTCTGTTTGCAATGTTACTGATGAAAACAAATCTTCTATGGTCACAAAAGTTCATTCTTGTAAAGTCTGACAAACCATAAAGGTCTGGAATTTTACTGAGCTTTCAGCCATAATCACATGTATATATAAACTGTATATATGATAATAATGTACAGTATATTGTGTAATTATATAACTAATCTCTATTAAGTCTTGTTTTTTTTTTCAAAAGATTAAGAAATTCAGAAATCCTGAATAACTTTTGTCATCATGGTCATTGTGGCATTAACCCTTGTTTGAAGATCTGTCACTTAATATGGTGAAAGCAGGACTTGGACTATGAATTGTGCCTTTAATCTCAAATATCAAAAATAATATAATTACTGTTATAACGGTATATAATAGTAACATTAAAGCTGATCAAAGTTAATCATAGAAAGCCAAATGATCACAGGCAAATTGTTCTCACAAATTTTCCTATGAAAAGCAATGCAGCCAAAGTCATACATATCCAAGTATTTTTAAAGGCTACGATCACGTTATATTGCGCTTATGGCAGTAAACAGTAAGCGCCTGTAAGGAGGTGAGTTAGGGTGGTGGACGGGTCACAAAAAACAGACTTTTGCCCGGGACTTTGCCCTGGTTGCGTGTTCAGATCCGTGTGAACTTTGAGTGAACTTTGAGTCATGTTAAGGTACATCCTCTTTTTTTTCCTAAAACTAAGCACATCATTCATGGGGTGCAATTTTGTAGGACATCATACAAACTGTTCTATAAAATTATGCTGAAAAGGAAAGGGGAGAGCTGACTGAGGCTCTGCCGGGTAATGAGCTTGTTCGATTGTTATTGGAGCACAGAGCAAAAGGCGCGGGACTTAGGAAGGGTTAATATCATAGGCTCTATTAACCTGCTTGAATATGCTGAATATCTATTCATTGAATAGCTTCCTGTGGGATACCACACACAGATCTTAAAAAAAACATACTGTATGTCTTTAGGTTCATTTAACAATGATTTACTGATTATGTAAAATACAAGAAGGCAAATCTGTGTTTTCCCAAGGGGGGTGTTATAACTAGTTCAGCAACTCCCTCTGCTTGCCAGTGTGAGCTGCAGGGGCTGGTACAGTAGAACTGCACTTTAGTGGATAATATAATAAAGGTGGACTGCACTGCTGCTTAGTGTTAAGATGAACAGATTGAGAGAGGCGAATATGGAGGATGGGGGTGGGCAACAGGCACGCTGTGCTTCTCATTCCCCATTACCTAGACCTGTAGAGTCAGTAATGTTTTCTGCCAACAAAAAGAGAAATGGAGAGGAGAAAGAGTTGTAAGAAAGACAGAGAGGGACAACAAGCACAACAGCAGCTGGAAGATCCATTCAAAAGATACTCTCATTTACCACTAATGCTATACCATGCCATCTGTTAAGGTTTTGAGATATCTGCCTCTGTCGAACTGTCTGTGCTTTCCACTGGAGAAAAAGTCCTGATGAAAATTGCTCACAGTGACGTCTGTGAGTGTCCTTTTTCCTTACACTGCCATTACATTCGGTGGACACAGAAGTCTAATAAATGCATAAATAAATAAAAAATGGCAAGATACTCCTGGATGTTTTGGGTGAACCAATCCTTTAAAACAACCTGTCAGGTGTACTTTAGTCATGACTGTTAAATATCAGCAAATCGCTGTATTATGAATGTATGCAACAGTTGAGTGACTAGAAAATCACTCAGGGATTCTGATCTGTTGTGAATGTGTGTGTGTGTGTGTGTGTGTCCTCTCTTGTGTGTGTGCTGATAATATAATCAATCAGAGAAAGACCAGCTCTTTCTTCATCTGATACACTAACAAAGAGGCCTGTGTCCACTAAAGGGCTCTCTCAGCTTCTATTTCTATGTCTCTATCTCTCTCTCTCTCACACACACACAGGTTCCAGTGTTTCACACAACCAGACTCTCACAATGTAGACACAATATCGAACCAACCTAGTTCCCATGCAGAGAGAAAGGCTGGAGACGGTGTAATTACGGAGTAAAACACACAGTGCAGCAGACTGGAAGTTCAGTGCCATACAGGGAAGCAATGCTAGACACCCTCTTAGTAAATGAAAATTCCAGTAACTCTTATGATAAACTGGGTCAGACATTATTCTGTTGAACTTTAAAAAACACTTATTTCCGCCATATTTCAGGCAAGTTTCAAGTTGATAAGTGTGGTGAAATGTGTTTAAGTATAAGGTCATTCCATATTATTCTTCTGTCAGCATTTTCCGATTTCCCTAATGTCTGTGTGGAATTCACCCCCCAGTAAAGAAAAATAGGGATCATAGCCTCATCCTTATCTTTTAAAACCAATATCTGAAACACATACAGTATAAAAAATGGCAATGGCAATAATTTACAGTTTGGTTGAGTGCAAATGAATAATAATCAACTATTAAATGTGAGAGCAACTGAAGTGCTCAGGTGTTTTTTGTGTGGGGAAAAAAATACTCAGGGGTCATTCCATGAATCAGGTAGAGGTTTTTGTTTACATTCAAATGTCCAATGTGTAGGGCTTAGGAGCATATATTGGTAGAAATGAAGTATAATATAATAAGCATGTTTTTTAATCAGTTGAAAATAAGAATCACAGTGCCACTATCCTTGTTCACTCTTTGGCTACATCCCATATTGATTATTGCAATCCTGTCCTCTTTGGTCTCCCTCACAAGTGTCTTCATTATCTCCAATTGGTCCAGAATTCAGCTGCCCATATCATTACTAGAACCCCCTCCACAGATAATGTCACTCCTGTTCTCCAGCACCTTCACTGGATTCCTGTTAAATATTGCATCGATTTCAAGATTCTGCTTCTCACCTTCAAGACCCTTCATAATTAAGCCCCTTCCTACCTCTGTGAACTCCTTCCTATCTACACACCCTCTCCTACTTTTAGATCCTCTTCTGCATTCCAACTCACATTGTGACTTGACCACTGTGGGTTCAAGAGCCTTCAGTCGTTCGCTTTTTTTGCTTTTTTTTTTTTTTTTTTTTACTGTCTTGTAAGGTGTCCTTAAGTGCTTTGAAAGGCATCTATTAATAAAATGCATTATTATCATTATTATTATTAATAATTGTGTTTTCGTTACCTTACAATGAGCCATTATATCTACATGGGGGGTGGGTCCTCATCAACAGAGATTACCCTGTTTCTGCAGTAGCCCAAAATGGACAAACCAAACACTGGCTCTAGATAGGGCCATTTGTGTTTTTGTGTCAGCCACCATAGTTAGCAGCCCTTCTGTGATGAGGACATCAGAAGAGCACTGATTTATTTTTTAACCGTGAAACAGATTTTTCAGTGTTTTTAATCAGTTTGTTTTGGAGTGGAAAAGACCTCTGCAAATAATTTGGCTCCTGGTCAAAAGCTCCTGAACATGTGGATCAGAAAAAAAGGTAAGCACTAGAGATGCACGATATTGGATTTTTTTTTTGTCGATATTCAATATAGAACAACTGATATGGCCAATAACCTATACTGATACCGATATATCCACTACTTTTTTCCCCTGCCTTATTTTAGGTCAGGAAGTCTCTTCTGTAGTGGAATTAACATCATATTATGCATGCATACTCTTACAAAGCTTTTCAATGTACAGTACAGGCCAAAAGTTTGGACACACCTTCTCAATCAATGCGTTTTCTTTATTTTCATGACTATTTACATTGTAGATTCTCACTGAAGGCATCAAAACTATGAATGAACACATGTGGAGTTATGTACTTAACAAAAAAAGGTGAAATAACTGAAAACATGTTTTATATTCTAGTTTCTTCAAAATAGCCACCCTTTGCTCTGATTACTGCTTTGCACACTCTTGGCATTCTCTCCATGAGCTTCAAGAGGTAGTCACCTGAAATGGTTTTCCAACAGTCTTGAAGGAGTTCCTAGAGGTGTTTAGCACTTGTTGGCCCCTTTGCCTTCACTCTGCGGTCCAGCTCACCCCAAACCATCTGGATTGGGTTCAGGTCCGGTGACTGTGGAGGCCAGGTCATCTGCCGCAGCACTCCATCACTCTCCTTCTTGGTCAAATAGCCCTTACACAGCCTGGAGGTGTGTTTGGGGTCATTGTCCTGTTGAAAAATAAATGATCGTCCAACTAAACGCAAACTGGATGGGATGGCATGTCACTGCAGGATGCTGTGGTAGCCATGCTGGTTCAGTGTGCCTTCAATTTTGAATAAATCCCCAACAGTGTCACCAGCAAAACACCCCCACACCATCACACCTCCTCCTCCATGCTTCACAGTGGGAACCAGGCACGTGGAATCCATCCGTTCACCTTTTCTGTGTCTCACAAAGACACGGCGGTTGGAACCAAAGATCTCAAATTTGGACTCATCAGACCAAAGCACAGATTTCCACTAGTCTAATGTCCATTCCTTGTGTTTCTTGGCCCAAACAAATCTCTTCTGCTTGTTGCCTCTCCTTAGCAGTGGTTTCCTAGCAGCTATTTGACCATGAAGGCCTGATTGGCGCAGTCTCCTCTTAACAGTTGTTCTAGAGATGGGTCTGCTGCTAGAACTCTGTGTGGCATTCATCTGGTCTCTGATCTGAGCTGCTGTTAACTTGCCATTTCTGAGGCTGGTGACTCGGATGAACTTATCCTCAGAAGCAGAGGTGGCTCTTGGTCTTCCTTTCCTGGGTCGGTCCTCATGTGTGCCAGTTTCCTTGTAGCGCTTGATGGTTTTTGCGACTCCACTTGGGGACACATTTAAAGTTTTTGCAATTTTCCGGACTGACTGACCTTCATTTCTTAAAGTAATGATGGCCACTGGTTTTTCTTTAGTTAGCTGATTGGTTCTTGCCATAATATGAATTTTAACAGTTGTCCAATAGGGCTGTCGGCTGTGTATTAACCTGACTTCTGCACAACACAACTGATGGTCCCAACCCCATTGATAAAGCAAGAAATTCCACTAATTAACCCTGATAAGGCACACCTGTGAAGTGGAAACCATTTCAGGTGACTACCTCTTGAAGCTCATGGAGAGAATGCCAAGAGTGTGCAAAGCAGTAATCAGAGCAAAGGGTGGCTATTTTGAAGAAACTAGAATATAAAACATGTTTTCAGTTATTTCACCTTTTTTGTTAAGTACATAACTCCACATGTGTTCATTCATAGTTTTGATGCCTTCAGTGAGAATCTACAATGTAAATAGTCATGAAAATAAAGAAAACGCATTGAATGAGAAGGTGTGTCCAAACTTTTGGCCTGTACTGTATGTATCTTTTTTTTTAATTGTGCAAAAAAAGAAAAAGCATGTTGGCCAATTCTGAAAGTTCAGTTTAAAGCCGATATTGGCCGACAGCAATGATGTGCTGATATTATCGCGCATCCCTGAGAACACACTCATCTATCTGAGAAAATAGGTGAGCAAACATTAGAGGGTGCTAGGCAAGCAGGCCATCTGCAGCTTACCAAACAGCATAGGAGAACACCTATTTGTTTGGTTTTTTAACTGTTTTATTCAGTATTTTTACTGGTTTTATTCACATGGGTTGTTTATTGACCTCTGCGGATAATTCAGCTCCAGGTTAAAACTCTGATCAGTGAACACTGAAGGAATTCTAATAGGGAGACGTTTCAGCTGGTTGAAATCCTCATCTCTAGATGTCACTAAATCCCCCTATATCTTACACACTGACCCTCTCAGACTTTGTTCAAACTTCATGTATGTGCTATTTGAGATAAAAAAAATACATTTTGTAATATATTTTGATTGAATCTTAGTAGTCAGTTTTGTTTAGTAAGCCTCATATCTTATTAGATTTAAACATGAAGACAACATGGAAGGAACTTATAACTCTACACGCATGGACAGACACAAATTTTCATGGTCCCAGGAATGAGTCCACAATGTTGGCAACTGAAAAAGGCAACAAATTGCAACATTGGCTTGTCATACTAACCTAGTATTTATGTTAGAGCCTTTGAAATTGAAATTTGGTATAACATTAGCCAAATACTACATTTTTAGACAGAAGCATGGAAACATCCATATGTATATATTGCTTGGGTCACAGCCTTGGGACCCAGAAACCCAAATGTTGCACTATTTTCCATTTTCTATGGGCCAGTAGTAGAATATATGACATTTGCTTGTGTCTGTGAATTATTTAGATCTGTTTGTCTGTAAACAAAAATCTGAAATGTGAATATAAAATCTGTAATGTAATCAAAAACCCCCATCTTATTTGGCATAGAGTGACCCTGTGGTGAACTGGCTGCACTGTAAACCTTACATGTTTCAGATGCATTCTCACCCTCAAGGAGAGCACTATTCTTTGGAAGCACTGAATGTAGATTATATTGTGAGGGGAGGCAACAACTGTAGAAACACTCACCTTCATTTGCGAAGTGTGGTGACTCCTCAGCAAAGACCTCCCCTGCTCCCACCTGAGTGAGTGCTGACAGGTAGAACTTGTAGCGGGTAGATCTGTCCGGCAGGCGGATGGTGAACTCTGTCTCATTAGGAGGGAAAGTCTCCGACTGGGGACGACCCATCCTAGAGCCATTGACTACACACACACACACACACACACACAGGAGAATGACAGAAAATGACAGATGGGTTGGCTTACTATCAGAATTATTCCCAAACCACTGGGGGAGTGTGACGCTTCAGCAGAGTGCCAGCCCACTAACTATGGGCTTCCTCACAGTCACTGCTGCTGACCAACAGCATTTTACTTAACTTCCAGTTATTACTCCATCAGATCCTTCAGAGCAACTTCCTCATTCCACTTTGACCTAATTTGCATCCTGCAGCTGTGTGCATATGTACAGTAGCCTGGTTTAGATTGACCGTATGTCTGATTGTTTATCGTTCATTTTGCTGTCATATTATGTCTTTGATGTAAAGCTATGCATTTTTGAATACAATATATGTATATCATAAACTAGAAGACTTTAAATAGACTTTGTAAGATTGAAGTCTAACACCCTCTCACATTTAAAGACAATGAAAGTTTTCCGTCACACAATATAAGGTTTTACAAAGACTGGGGATCTTGCAGGGTCACAAGACTAAAACTAGAATATTTTGAGATGATTTCCCATCCTGCTCCTGGTGAAAAATATTAGGCCAAAATCCCTTTTAGAAATATGATATATCAACAATTCCTGATGTGTACACAAAAACACATAACTCTAGAAACACAAGATAAAAGGCATCATATGTCCATAGTATTCTTGTCCATTCAACATCAGTAAATCCATAAAGATAAACTGTGTTTGCATACAAACTTTACATTTTGGATGAAGAGGCCTTAAATCACTGCCAGCATGCTGATTATTTTAGTGGGAGGGGAAGGTGGGAATGAGAGGTGGCCCCTGTCAAAAAAAGAAAGATTTCTCACTAAAACAAGTGCTGATTGGCGGATCAGATACATGCCGAATGAAACAACAACTCTTGTTCCCTCCACAACTCCACCAGGTTCTCCTGTTTTTCCACAGTCCAAGAGAACCAAGACTTGCTGCCTCCTCAAAGTCCCCTCCACATTTACTGTCTACCCGGTTTGCTGCTTCAAGTTTGGCGCTGGTGAGAATGCGCCCATCGGTTGTTTACAGTGTTGACGTCATTGAACTTCAGTATTTGCATGAGTCAAGACTTAACACTTACGATAATATTAAACATGTTTGATTTTGTCAGAACATCAAGATGAGAAAAGATTGACTTAAGACAGCCAAGACTGAGTTTATGACGACCTTTCACCAAAGATCAAGATCATGAGAGTGCATTAACTGAGGTAAAACTCTTTTGATTTTATTTTGACATTGGACATTTTTCTGTTACAGTAAAATAGCATGAAAGTTGTTTGGTATAAGGTCGATATGACTCAAATAAAAACTATAAAACAAAGCAAATACCCAAGGCTCACAAACACTTAAGCCCCATTTCCACCAAACACTTTCAGTACAGTACCTTAGGTTCCAAAAGTAACCCTTCAGACATTGTACCCAGACCCTAGGTCTGTTTGGCGTTTCCACTGCACATGGAACAGGATTGCACACTGACATTTGCAGAACACACACAGAACAGGCTGCAGTGAGAGTCTCTCTCGATGGGATATTTATAAATAGCAGGTTCATGCATTTAGTCCATCTCAGGCAAGCGCAGGGGTTTAGTGCTGCCGGAGCCCACAGGAATGACGCTCCATGACGCTTGGATTAGAATACAGTTCCCATAATCCGGTCCTAATCAATACATATTTTTAAATGCTTGAAGATCCACTCATTATTAAAAGTGTATGTCATCCAAGAAAGACAATAAAAACTAATGGAATGGTCAAAGTTGTCATATTGAAACTTCAAGTGTACTGATGCAGTCAAGTCATCAACACACGCACTAAAGTAGTAGAGTAAAATTACAAGTAAACGTTCCACCTTAAAAGTTAGAAGTAAAAAGAGAGGCAGCAACAGAGTTTACTAATATATGTAAGACTTGCAACAGTATGAACAGAGGTCAGATGAGCTTCAAAACCAGCTGCAACTCAGCCCTGAGCAAGGAGGACGGTCAATGAACTGCAGTGTTTCTAGCTCCACCTTTTAGTGCCAGATCAGTGTGCTAAGTAACAGAGGGGTGACCAAATTGGGGATGGCAAGGAACGGTTCCATTGGTACCATCCTGAACTTTATAGAGTTCACACAGTTAAGCAACTCATCACCAAGTGGAAACACCAAGGTAAAAATGCTTTCTGTCTGAAAGTGTGTACTTATGTGTGAATATTTGGGGTTTGACAAATCAGAGCAGCTCACCTGTTTGGTACTTGAGGTGGTATCCAATCAGAATGCCATTGGGCTCCAGAGGTTTGTCCCATTCAAGGTGGATGGTGTCAAAACTTCTCCGGTTAATCCTGAAAAACTTCGGAGCATCTGGCACTACAAACACACAGATAGACACATATAATCAAGCAAACAAATATGTGAAGAGTGGACACAAAAGAGGAGCAGGGATTTAGAAAACAGACAGAGGGGGTAAAAAAACTTAAACTGCACAAGTTAGCTTCATAGTGTCCATATAGACAGTGTCAGAATATCTCTTACAAAGTTAACTTGCCTCCTATATAGTTTCATTTAAAATATGTGTTAAAGAGAGAGCAAGCGTTAGTCTGACTGACGGGCTCTTGGCCTGTCATACTGTCATGGTGATTACTGATAGAAAAAAACACTCACAGGAAGCTGATTGTAGGGATTTTCCATTGCCAATACAATCGTGAATATCGTGCTTGTTTAGCTTGTTTACTAAATTACGTGAATGCTGCTGTCACACTGAACGTCCCACTCTCCTATCCATCCGTCCACCCATTTTCATCTGCTTATCCGGGGCCAGTTCGTGTCTGTCTCCCCAGCAAAGGAGACATCCTGATCAGATGCTTGAACCACCTCAAATGGCCTTTTTGGCCCAACAGAGCAGTGGCTTTACTCTGAGCACCCTCCGAACATCTGAGGTCCTCACCCTTTGTTTAAGGCTGAGCCACTTGTATCCGCAGTCTCATTCTATGGGGTACTACCCAAAGCTCATGACCATAGGTGAGGGTCGGAATGTTTAATCAGAATCAGAATCTCTTTATTGTCATTGCACGAGTACAACGAAATTGAGGTAGCAGCTCTCAGATTCAGTGCAATAAAGGTATACGTTAAAAACAAGGCAGCAAAACAACAGCTATAGAAATATGATAAAAAAGAAACTATGAATAGGAAATAAGAAATATCCCTAAACTGTTCAAAAAAATTTACACTAGTATACAGATTTACACTATCGTTCCAAGTAGAACCCAGTATATCATATGCAATGCATCACCTATCAGTGATGTCATAACAATATTTGTTTGTTAACAAAATGGAAGGTAAAGTCATCCCAGTAAGTTTAAGTGACATTTTAAGAGTTTGAGATATTTTGATGATTATCGTCATAATATCATCAATCATAATTATTTTGGCCAGGAAAACTGTGGTATAAAATCTTCAATTTACCTCCAGCCTTGTTAGAACACTTTTGTGAAACTACATGAGATGTGGGCCTCACCTCCCTCCTTAGTAGTGAATTCCATCGTGTTGCTGGGTGGACCTTCAAAGAGGTTGTTGGCCACAACCATGAACATCTTGTATTTAGAGAAGGGCACCAGGTCGCTGAGGATGCCAGATGGCTCGGCCACCATACTGTAGAAACCTTTTGTCTTCTTCTCCTTACTGACCACCAGACCTGGAACCAGGCTGGACTCACGCCAGTAGTGCAACTGGAAGGTAAGGAGGAGGGTGAGGAGAAACAAGAGAAATTGTCAAAGACTGAGAAATAGTCTATTTTTAGACCAACTCCGTAGTTAGTTCATTAGCATTAAAAGACAGTCAGTCTCACTCTGTACTCTTTGAACTCTCCCTGGACAGAGCTCTGGTCCACAGGCTTCCAGTGTATGTTCACCTTGGTGCTGTCAACCTTTGACACCCTCAGGTCAGTGGGAGCATCAGTGGGCTCTGAACACACAAAAAGTGACACAGTATGTGTGAGCAGTCGCAAAAATTCAGCTTAAGCAGGAATAAGAACATTCCCTCATTGCTGCTGTTGTTGCTTGCAGTCAAATGGCTTAAAGTCAAAGTGAAAAGATTCACTGATCACATTGTGAGAGGCAAAGAGAGTTTCTGTCAGCTTAAAAGCTTCAACTCAAAATATCTACCAGCTTTAGTTCAAAAATCAATGTTGATATTAGCTTTCACAAACTGATATCCAGTGTGTATCGACTTACCGTCCTCTCCAGAGTATCCAGTCACCACATTAGACTCAGGTCCGTGTCCAAACTCATTCCTGGCCTGGATTTTTATCTCATAAGGCACATAAGTTTCTGTGTTATGGACGACATGTTTGGACCCCACCGTGGTCACATTTCTCCACTCCTCTCCCGAATCTTTCCGTCTCCACCACACACTGTAGTGCAGGTTTGGGCCATTTCTCTCCAGATCAAGCAGAGGCTGTAGAAAACAAACAAACAAAAAAAACCCATGGTATTACCACCTCACAGTTGTCTGTCTCCACCAACCTGTCAAGTTGCAGTTGCGTTTTGTCTTTAATGGACAGGATAGTGTGGGAAATGGGGGAGAGAGAGAGTGGGGGGAGACATGCAGCAAAGGGTTGCAAGCCGGAGTTGAACTCGCGACCGCTGCAGCGAGGCATCACCTCTATACATGGGGTGCCGGCACTATCCACTATGCTACTGACGCCCCAGGACTCATCATTCATCATTTTATCCATTAGAGATATGTGTAAAATCTCATAATTAGCATATAGATTCTTGAGTTATGTTATGTTTTATGTTTTGTGAGGTCACAGTGACCTTTTACCACTAAAATTTCATCAATTCATCCTTGAGTCTTGTGAATGTGGTATCTCAGCAATTTCTTCAAATTTGGCACAAACGTGGATATTTGTGCCAAATTTGAAGAAATTGCTGAGATACCACATTCACAAGAATGGGACAGACACAAAAAATAATAGGCTTGTTTGAGATGAACTGTGCCTAGCCCATAAAGTGGATGAGATCAGGCGGCAGCAGCAGGAGGTGGTGACAAAAAGACGTGGTCAAGTCGGACAGTTTCCCGACAATCTCTAGCAGCCTTCAGTTCATACAGGAAGTCACAGAAACGCTAACATCCTGTTAGATCTGATGTGGATGTCAAACCTGTATATCAATTTGATCACAGTCTCCAATTGTTTTAATAACAGAGTAGCTTCATAAAATGCTTTACAGATGACCTGTAATATATGTTCATGGTTCAACCTTGATTTTACATGAATTCTCATATACATCAGCATCATATCAGTTTGCTGCTGCAGAGCAGACTTGTCCCCAGACTACATTAATAAATTGAAAACATCAGCCTGTTAGTCAAACACAGAGGAAAGAAATACCAGACAACAGCTTTCATTAAAGATTAGTCATGTCATGCCCCGGGTCTTGTCTGTAAAGAGCAACTACAGCGCCTGGCTCTAAAAACTGCGGCTGCTTTGATCTCATGAGAATGTCATTGTCCACTTTTGCATGATGTCAGAGCAAGTCGGGATGAAGTCGAACACAAATCTAACCGGCATGCATTATGTGGTGATTGCTGGTTATCAAATCTGTGCAGGCCTGGCTCATCTCAAACAAGCCAATTGCCTCCAGTCACAGCTGTCACAGCGGCATAACAGGCAACAGGGGTCTTATGAGTCGTTATTTTCGCCTTGAACATGTCTTACCTCCCAGGTGATCTCCATGTTGTCCTTCTTGGATCCCCAGCCTCGCAAACCTCTAGGAATGGCATCTGGGGCTTTTTTTTAACACAACAAAATTTACTTAGATTGAACAACATCATCTCCAACAAACCCCACAGCTGAAGGTACAGAGATGGTCTAACACCAGCTGAAAACCCAGAGTCTTTAACTTTGTATTACTTTTACCTTGGCTACACACTGCACATCCAGCCCGCGGGTTTACAATTTATTCTTTCATTAGGCCAACAATTCCACATTTATTTTGTCCTATTTTGATTTTTCCCTGTGTTTATTTTAACATTAGATAAGATTCCCAGGTGTTGCCACAGCAACACAGAGAGAGACACAAATAAGTACTTACAATGAGAGAAATAATGAATAAAAAGTATATTACTTGCAACACAGTGACACCCCAATATGTGAAACATGTCCAAATTTTTCTGCGGCTCTTAAACAGCCTGCCTGTTGACGCTTTTAAGATGCACCTTAAGACTCACTTTCATTCCCTGGCTTTCACTCTAATTGTGTTTAAGCTGATTTTTTTTCTATTTTTATCTGATTCCCTGGGTTTAAATTGTGTTTGAACTTGTTTTGATTTTAATTTTGCTTTATTTATCTATGCTATTATATGTCTTGCTTTTTTTTGTTATTCATCTATGCTTTTACATGTATACTTATATATCTGTCATTGTGAAGCACATTTTTATTGAATTGTTTATTTATCTCGAACAGTTCAACATATCAGTTGACAATTCTTCTTAAAAAGTCAAACGACGATAGAAATTAATTGTACAGTCAGCTAATTCAACACACATTCATTTGCAAAACACCATATTATATGTCCGAGAAGGGACAGAAAGAAGCCATACTTATCTAGTCCTGCCCCTCCTTTCTACTTCTTTAGATTAAGTTTAAATAATAGCCGCTTTACAATGCAAAATAGACAGCCTACCAGAGGCAAACCAACTTAATGCCATGACATTTGAAAGTGCTATATAAATGAAATATAAATGAAACCTGAAACATATATCGTACAGTATAATATATAAAGTATATTAAACTAAGAAAAATAAAAACTATTAGGGCTGTCAAAGTTGACACATTAGTAATGATTTAACAACAATTTCTTTTAATGCCACTTTTTTTTTTCATGCGTGATTACCATACATACCTTCTGTAATTATGACCCTTGGCACACCTCATACATTGGGAAATCAGAAAGCCATGCAGCAGTAACGTTGTGGATGGCAAGTAGAAACAAACCTCAGTGAGCCAAAATGGATAAAGAAAGGGGTCTTTTGAATGGCAAGGTCAGTTTCAAAGCCCTGCTAGATGGTTCTCTCTTCAAGACCAAAGTCATTTGCATTTACTGGCTATGTGAATTGAGTTACTACCCTCAAATAGCACCTGCTGGCCAAACACACAGCTGATGCAGAGAGCCTTCCTCCACCTCACCAAAGGCAGACCACACTGGATAGTTTGTAACAGAGTCACCTGGACAACTCTTCAAACAACAAACTTTCAACAGCAAACGGGTGGCTACAGCTTGCAGGCACAAGAGCAATTTGCAATTAATCGCAAGTTAACTATAGGCAATCATGATTAATCACAATTAAATATTTTGATCAATTGACAGCAGTAGAAACCATACATCATTAATTAACATCACAAGGCGAAAAAGTATTGTATGCTGCCCATGACCAGAGTTGTAAACTCTGAAATTAATGATAGTGTAGAGAAAGATGAAACCATAAAATATAACAGCATACACCCCAGAAGAGTTTGTAATATGATTAAGTGACTTCACTTAGAGTTTCTTGGAGAAAACAACCTGCCCCTCAGTAATTTGGGTTAAAGTCAGGGATGCACAGTATTTGTTTTGTTCTGATATCCAATATGCCGATTTATAACAACTTATTTGGCCGATAACCGCTACCGATATCGATATCTCCACTTTTTCCCCACCTTATTTTAGTGATCATCAAGTTTCTTCTGTAGTGGAATTAACATCGTATTATGCATGCATGTTTATATCATGATGGCCCACCAGCAGATGGAGACATGAAATAGAACACTTTTCAATGTGTGTAATATTCATTCATTGTGCAAAAATAAGAAAAAGCATGTTGGCTGATTCCAGTAGTTTATTTTCAAGCCAATATCAGCCAATACCGATGACATAGTGATATTATTGTGCCTCCCTAGTTTGAAACCACTGTCCTATAGACTCAAACAAATTTATTTCAAGGAGAAACATCTACTATTTCAAATCAAAGGTCAAATTTATTCTTACAAATGTAGGCAGGTTGTCATGACCTGAAGCCCTCAGTCAAACAAATCATAATTTTCATGTAAAGCGCAAGAAGGTACGTTGATTTCAAGACACCTAAACTACAATGAGCCAACTAAGAAGTTACACGTGTCTTCAAATACATGTGATTTTTAGATGAGTGTGTCGTTCTCCTCACCAGCTCCGCTTGTCTTGTATCGTGGCGAGGGGCGGCTGGGCTGACTCGGGCCCACTGAGTTGATGGCGATGACCCTGAACTGGTAGTTGACGAAGGGGGCAAGCTGCAGAATGACAGAGTTGAGATCTCCGGGGTAAGAGGCCAGGTCCTGCCACCTGCCGGGCTCCCAGCGATCCTCCTCGAACTGGACCAGGAATTCTGCAGAGACACACAGCAGACCACTTCCTGTTACAGCAGTGGAGATTTATAGACATCTAGAGATCCATGATAGGGTTCAGTAGGTTCTCTAGGATCTCCTGCAGTTGTGGCTTCATGTATTATTTTGTCATTTCATTACTTCATATCCGCCCAAGTTTAATGAGCCTGTTACATTAATTTTACAAATCTTCCTATTAATACAGATTATAATTATCATTTTATAAGTAATAGGCCCTCAGACAGATGGATTATAATTGTGGCCTATCAAAATGTACCTCATTTCTTCAGTAATGAGTGTTTCTATTTCAACATCCTTTCATTACCATTTCTCTCCTGAGCTTGGCGACCTGAGACAAACTCTAACACATCACCTCTTTAGCTCTTCTTTACTCACACAGTCTCCCTAGACGATGCACTTCACTGCTACACTCTGTCAGGACACTAAGATAGATGGTGCAAAGCTTTCAAATACACAAATCAGGTTCAGACTGTGCTTGTGAAGGCAAATTTAGAGAAATGTGATAATGCAAGTGTTATACAATCCCTTCCAGGATGTCCAGGAAAAGTGAGGATGCAGGCAAAGGAGGAGTGTGTGTGTGTGTGTGTAGGTGTATACTGACCTTTGACTGGGCTCCTGTGGTCATTTCCAGGGATCCAAGTGAGGCGAACACTGCGGGCTGCAGGGTCTGACAGATCCAGATCCATGGGAGGGTCTGGACGGTCTGCACAGAAACAGGGAATAACCTTACTTTAGACAGGGAACAACACATACAAATACACACACACATACACACAGCCACAGGCATGCTGCGAAACACCTGTCACTCAGGGCAGTTCTCACAAATTTGGTATGTTTTCCTACGAAAAGCAGTGCACCCGAATTCGTACATTTCCTACGTATTTTGAAAGGTTGCCATCATGTGACCAATGTGCTGACGGCAGTAAACAAGGAAACAATCCCAAGCACTTGTAAGAAGGCAGGTTGAGGTGATGGATGGTTGACAAAAATCTTTGAAGTCATTTTAAGGTATGTCCTCACCACGTTTCTTTTCCTAAACCTAACCACAGTAACTTTTATTGCCTAAACCTGACCTCCAAAACTTTATGTTCATTGTGTAACTGTACGTTAAGGACGTAATGTCATTCGTAGGGCGCAAATTCGTAGGAAATCATACGAATCATTCTATGAGAAAACTTTGGTCACTCATACTGTGCAACGCATCTATTCCCATAATCAGTCCTTTAATCTTAAAAGGACAGTTCATCCCCAAATCAAAACTTCATATTTTTCCTCTTTCCTGTAGTGGCCATTTATCAGTCTGGATTATTTTGCTGTGAGTTGCTGAGTGTTGGAGATATGTCTGCCTTCTTTCCAGTATGGATCTAGATGGCACTCAGCTTGTGGTGCTCAAAGTGCCAAAAAAAAAAAAATACATTCGAAAAAATCAGCAATGTCTCTGTCCAGAAATTATGACCCTGTTACTCGAGATAATTCACAGACTTTGTTGTGTGCAGCTTCATGCAGGAGCTATTTTTTTTCTACCAAACTAAACCCGCCAACTGCAAAGTTGCAGAAGTGACACTCTGCAACTCACACCAAAACAATCTAGATGAAAAATAACACTACAGGTAGGAGGAAAGATTTTGATTTTGGAGTCAACTATGCCTTTAAATTAAGCTACACCACTAGATTTTGTTACACTGAAAAGCACCTTTAAATCTCCTCTTAGTGCACTGTTGAGTTACTTGTTTCAGAAAATCATAAATGTTTTGCCCAGTAAA
Organism: Epinephelus lanceolatus; assembly: GCF_041903045.1. NCBI lineage: Eukaryota > Metazoa > Chordata > Actinopteri > Perciformes > Serranidae > Epinephelus > Epinephelus lanceolatus. The sequence goes on from NC_135734.1 coordinate 7,031,497, forward strand.
ATGTGGAAAAATCAGACAAACTACTTAACATCAACAAATAATTCAGAATGAGTGGAAATATGGTTCCAAACTGGACATTATGAAACTAACAATGAGAATAAATGACTTGACGGGACGAATTGTGGTGCATGCATACAAAATCCTATCTGTATCTATTATTAACTATTCTCAAACACACATCATGGAGAAAAAAAATAATATTTAGCACATACAAGATGAATAGAACAGTGTTTCATATCAATATTAAAACACTGCAGAGGCACAAGTTTAGACAGAGACAGAGGACAGAAAGCAAAACATTAAGAACACAAAGTAAACTCGATACAAATCAGGAACAGGAAAGAAAAGAAAACAAAGATTTTGACCCGAGCCGTGTGTTACCTGGAGGCAAGGCACTAGAGACTGAGGGGTTGAGGGAGGCTTCCTCTGTGGGGCGAGGTCAAGGACCAGGAAGTGGGTATAAAGGTTAGAGTTTGCAGGTTAGTCTACCAGCCAGTCAACAGCAAGGGAGCACAGTGGTTAACATGTCATTGGATTAATAAAAGTCAGCTTCACTAAGATCCAGTTTGAGACAATCGTGTAATCATCATCATCACATTTGAGACCTCTGCACTGACATTTAGATTTGAGACACAGATGTAAGCCAGAATGTTGAGACATTTCTGAGGCTATGCCTGTTTCTTGACCCCAAATGAAATGGACTGCTTAGCAGAAACACTACTTTTTAAGACAGGATGAATTTTTGAGAATGATAAACATGCCTTCAAAACACGGTAACATCTCCCGAACTTTTCCACATTAAAATGTTTAAAAATGACGGAACCAATGGTGCTTATTTTGTTGAGTTGTTACATTATCTAAAAATTCTCCACCTATGTTATAACACTGAGAAATATGCAATTTTAATAAAGGACACAGGTTGCTTTCGCCTTTCAGTGCTGTCATAACCCCTGATCACATGCATCAGGGTTGTGGTGTTCTGCAAGAAGCTGTTATAAGTTATCTTTTTATCCAGTTTTAAGCTACATTTTTACAACACACTCTTAAGATCTTGGTCGTTTTAAATTGCATGTTTAATCAGACAAAGGGTTTTAGTCATCAGATGTTCAAATCTTAAGTTATCAGAGGCACACCCTGAGCAAATGTGAACAGTAGCTTGGCTCCAGCCCCTTTTGAGCCAAACAGGGCGGGGATACACTGATTTTTAATGCGAAACTGCTGTATGCAGTGTTTTTACCAGCTTAAGTCACCAGGTCTATTTGTTTTGGAGAGGAAGAGATGTCTGTGGATAATTCAGCTCCCAGTAAAGACTTCCTGAATGATGAACATGAAAGGAATTTTACCTAGAGAAACTAAGTACAATGACAACATTGCTCCATTTTTTGTAATTGTTTTCACTGAAAACCCCTGGCGGCTGAAAATTACATTTTGTATATTTAAATGAGGGCCAAATTTTATTCTTAACAAACAACAGTGGCTTATTCCTGTGACTCAATGTCATTAATGAAAAGTCTCATGTCAAAACAATGTTCACACAGGATGTTCAAACTGTGTCTACATTACAGCTTCACTACTGTGCTACCTACACAGCACTATACAGTGTCTCAATACGCTGCATGCAAACTGTTGAATCAGTGGGAGTAAGTAAAGTTAAAGCTAAGTTAGGTCAGTATTTTAGTAAACTGCAGCAACAATACAACGTGCATGATTTCCATTTGAAGAGCTGAAAAATAGTACAGGGTCAAGAAAAACTGAAGACATTTACAGTAAATATCTAAAGAGGAGCTAAAAGAGAAAATATAAAACACCAACAACAAAAATAAAATCTGTGTCTGTGTGTGTGTGTGTTTGTGTGTGTGTGTGCGTCAAAGAGGGAAAGACATGTAAATTCTTAAGTGCTGGTACATTCCAATGGGAATACAGTAACTTTTATTTTTACACATTCAGTTCTTAATATGTCATTATTTCCAGCACTGCTGTGTATGAGTGTACCTAACACAGTGAGGCGGGCTGAGGCTGAGTCCTCGTCTATCTCAGATTTAACAGTGCAGGTGTATGAGCCCTCATCGCCCTCATTCACATTGGGGATGGTTAGCGACTCCTCGTCTTTCCTCAGCCTGGGAGACAAACAGACAAAGGATCAGCAAAATTCCATGTTTACACTTTTGAAGCTGACATCTATTAAAATGAATCAATCATTCAATTCTAAAATCAAATAACTCTTGAGTGTAAAACTGACTCATTTCTCGACATGTTTTAGCTTTCCTCTTGAAGACAAGTTACGTTCCTTTTGTGTGCCATATCTTTTACAATGGACTGATTACACTTTTGCTTTAAACATCAGTTTCTTATCTGCCCCAATCACTACTTATTCATTTCACATTTACTCTACCATATATATATACCTGTGTCCATGTATCAGAGGTTGGACCAAGTCATTGTTTTGCAAGTCACAAGTAAGGCTTTGCAAGTTCCAAGTCAAATCCCAAGTCAACACAGGCAAGTTCCAGCACTGTTGTGTATGGTCCCAAGTCATTACCTTTGAGTTTTGAGTCTTTATGTGCTCTTCACCAGATGTAACGCCATTTTAAGAACAAAATGCTTTTCAAAATTTGTATTTATTTCTTAAAACTAATTTAATCATAAAAAAGTATTGGTAGGGCACAGGGGTGGGGGGAAAAAAATCGATTTTTAGATGCATCGAGATTCTGTCTTGAATGATGCGAGTATCGATGTGGAAAACTCATAATCGATTTTAATTTTATTTTTATATTTATTTTTCAAATTACCTTAAGTCCTCGAGCATTCACGCTATAGACATAATTCCAACAGATTCTGAAAGCTGAGAAGCGGAGCTTTCCAGTGATATATACGGTACATTATGTGACGTCATTACCTGTGGAGGAGGGGAGGGAATTGAGCACAGCAGGAGGAGAGTGACAGCTGACGAGGAGAGTGCAAGTTGGAGTGATTTAGCGGTGTTTTAGCGGAGTTTTGGTGAGTTTTAGTGGAGTTTGGGTGGCGTTTTCTTTGTAAATAATATTTAGTGTTGTAAACAATAGCATTTTTTGGTTTTTTGAGAGCTTTTGAGTGTTTTTTGCCATGTTTTCACCATCGCTTTGCCATCGTTCATCTTTTTTGCAATGGTTTGTGTTTTTATAGTCCATAGATAGTTATAGTCAGTAATAGTTTTGTAAATACTGGAGGAGAAATGTCGAGGAGGTCGTCGAGGGACAGGAGAGCCCCGTTGAGATTTGTGGATGAGAGAATGGACCTGAGGAGACTGGTGGAGTGTAGTCATCTCAACCACAGTGAGTAATACAGTTTGTATGCACTGGATATGTATTCCCAGCTTTATTACAATAATGTTTTTCAGTATCTAGTGTAAATTTTCTTATTGGCTCTTTTTAGAATTGAGAATCGTTTTATAATTGAAATCGTTGCCCTCGGAATCGGAATTGAATCGAATCGTGAGGTGCCTAGAGATTCCCACCCCTAGTAGAGCATCCCAGTGGTTCACCTGGTGGAGCGTGCGCACTAAGTGGGCTGGGTCCTTAACAGTGGTCCAGGTTCGGGTCTGAGATGTGGCCTTTACTGCATGTTGTGCCCTCTCTCTCTCCCCCTTTCATATCTATCAGTCCTATCTAATGACACAAAAAGGCCAAAAACTAATCTAAAGAGAAATAGTAGTACTGACAGTGCACTTTCATAAGATATAGTTGTATTAACCAGCAGCATAACAGAAATTTGTACATTTCTGTCCTGTCTTCTTGTATTTAACTCATCTCATCTTGAAAAAAACATCTGTACTTTATCAAATTTGACATTTTCAGTAAGACTATTCTTATATAAAAGGAACACGTTTTTGTATGTTTTATGTTTAAATGAAAGAGTTATTCACCTACTTTACGGAGGAATAACCCATATGTTTTGCATACTGCAATTGTTTTGATCAACCACTACATAGTTTTTTTATGGAAAGGAAATGATCCTTTATGCCATTTTTTCCAAATGGTACTCAGTAATGTAACATTAGTTCTTCTTTTATCCTGCATTTAGATTTGATGCTGTTGGGTTGGTTCAAACAAAGTAGATCATCTGGGAAATTAAGTGTTGACTTGCTGGGAAATGAATATTGTTATTTAGTAGATTCGGTAAATGATCTGATTCCTGGCACACTTTTTAAATTACATACCTTTTAATCTTTGGGCTTGAGGGAAGGTTTTAAGTTTTTTTCAAGTCAAAAGGCTCAAGTCCAAGTGAGATCACGAGTTAACAGTGTTAAAGTCCAACTTGAGTTGCAAGTCTTTTTTGATTTTTGTCAAGTCGAATCTAAAGTCATCACATTTGTTATCTGAGTCTGACTCGACTCGAGTCATGTGACTCAAGTATACACCTCTGGACATGTATACGACAAGAAGATATGTTTCTATTTTGTGTCATAAATCTTCTTTAAAGTTGACTATAAATATACAAATGTCCCAAAAGACTTACATTACCCATGTTACCCTGCCATACAGTAAAGCCTAATATGCAACTATACAAAAGCAAGCAATGATTCAAAATTACATTAATCAGTCCTGCATGTGTTTTAATGACTGCAGTATGTTAGAATTGAAAAAAAAAAACCCATAAAGAAAGTCAGATTTCAGCAGGTTAGTCATATCTTAAGAAAGACCCTGGGTGGGAAAACTGTGACATGAGCCAGGCTGCAAAAGATCTTATCTCATAAATTCCCTTAATCACAAACAAACCAGAGACCAGTCATCCATTGACTGATAAATTAAATTCCTTTATACTACAGTCTGAGTGAATACCTGATCCTGACTGGCTGCAGGGTGTCCATTAAAAACTGATAATGAACACCTACTAAGACGTTCAGGCTATATTGTCTGTTCACCATTTCACATTAATGTGCTGGCTACATAATAATATCAGCCTGTATCTAATTTGACTAAGGGACACAATCAAAGCCTTTATTTACAATTCATTGCCAACACTGAGTGTAATGTTAGTACTTCAGTGCTTTATCATCAGAACACCACAGGATGGAGACTGTAATACACTCTGCAGGTACTACACTGCCCCTCTGAACTTAAGCAATCACCTCACATCCCACTCACTGTTCAACTCGCTACATCAGGCCGTGGCCGATAGTAACACTACACATGGCATATTGTTTGTTTGGGAAGGTCTTGATACTGATTTGGGGACAATGACTTGGCTGGATAGCTGGCTAGTCTTGTTGTTAGACATACTGTCAGATTATTTTTAATGTTTGTCAACCATACACAATGTAATAGACTTTGAATCTTGCTAGCATCACATTAGCTTTCTGGCTAATAGCTGTCCTCAATAGCTGGGCCAAAGAGTTCTATGAGCTAAGTGGAGTACAAATACCTCCAGTTGCTAAGTCATATTTACTTGAGTAGTGAATAATTCTTCCATAGCAAAAGAACCCTATGGGGCCTCAATGATGGTTCCAGGTATTAGGTAAACCCAAAGGTGTTACCAGGGAAAGACTTCACACTGCACACTGGACAGTTCATGCCTCCACATCAGCCATTAAAAAGTGATAATGATAAACCATGTCACATATCATCCCTTACTTTTTTCAAACATTTACCCTTGTTAAATGATACCTTTGCATGGATTAGACGTATTTTATTCTTTAACACTTACAGTACATGGTCGTTGGTGTTCTGATCTTACACATGCAGGATAGACACATAAGAGAATATTTTCAAGTTAGTGCAGGCGCTGTTACCTCCATCCCATGTAGAGAGGCTTGTCATCTTTGGTCCAGGCCACAGTATTGGGCAGAGTGGGATCAGACTTCACCTTACAGTTGAAGCGAGCCGTGGAGCCCCTGATGACTGACTGATGTTCCGGGGCTCGAACTATACGAGTCGGCTCTGAATTGGAGTGACGTTGAAGAGGAACACATACACACACACGTACATACTACATAAACTTGCACATATAGATACATCCAGGAAGTGAAAGGTGTGTCTAATGACTGACGTAACAGAGTTGGATAGAGCACACTCTTAGACTTTCATCTGGCTGACTTTAAAAAGAGTGTGTTAAAATTGAAAACTTATCTCACTGTCTTGGCAGATTAGTTCTGTTTTAATTCTTTTCACTGAGTTCTACCATGAATGCTAGAATGGAAATGTTTTTGCTGTGTGTGCAGTTTGAATACAAATGTAACTGTAAGTAAACAGAATTAAAGGCACAAGAGATGTGAATATAATCCAACAGCACAGGCTATTTGGCACAGGGAAAGGAAATCATTTCATATTTCACATTTTTCATCCTTCACACACAATTCTGACATGCAGTGGGAGGTTATAAATCTTTGCAAGTGCTGGTTGTTGCAATCATGGATTGCACATGAATGCGGTAATCAACATCTCTTTGTAGTTGCAATTAGAATTAGAATTTCGTTTCAGGTTCACTGTGACTCAGGATCACAGACTGTGAATAAAGATGAACAACACAGCAGCCCCCCCCCCCCCCAATCACTACTGTGATCTTCTCTGGCTTCAAATGACGTGACCAGTACAAAACAGCAGCGCCTGTATCTGCGATATTTTGGAGTCATTGGTGTACAGCAGGAGGAAGTGGAGATGCATCGCCCATCTTTATATACAGTCTATAGTTTGGATGCTGAGTCTTAACACAATGCCTCATATAAGTGATATAATGTCTGACCTTTGACTTCCAGGCGAACTTGGCTTTCGGCCTTGCCCAGGATGCTGTTGGCCACACAGGTATAGGTGCCCTCATCCTCTGCTCGGGCCCGTTTGATCTCTAGGGTGCCATTGATGTAAACACGGTACTGACCACCATCCAGCCCACTGCCCTGTCCATTCTTAAACCTACACACATGGATAAAGAAAATAAGAATGAGTAAATAATACAGTATAGATGTATGAATTAAGTGTCATGCTCAAGGACATGTGGATGTGGGTTCACAGTTGATGATGTTTACATTTGAGTGAACAAATAAACATCAAATGCTCACCAGCGCAAATCTGGCAGAGGGGAACCAAAAAAGGGACACTCCAGGAAGGTGCGGTTGTTCTCAATGACTTTAATCAGCTGGTTTTTAGGGCCCAGCATCCTCGGAGGCATGTCTACAAAGACAGGGACAGTGAATGAGATCTTTACCACTTTAAGAGCTCTTGCATTTCAGTGTTTAACATTTGTAGAACTAAAGGTTTGAACAGTTTAATCAGTGATCTGGTTTGATGTTTTAGGAGCAGAAATTTTGACTTGGAGAAGCACAGGTGTAATTAATAACATTAATGATGGCTCTGTTTTATTCAAGTGTCCCAGTGTGACAGGGGAACTGCCCATTGGTTCGACAGCCCATTGGTTCGACATCCCATTGTTCCGACCATATTAAACTCATTGTTCCGAAGTCCGTTCCGAAATCATCATGATGCCCTGTGGTTAAGGTCTGGTTAGGTTTAGGCACAAAAACCACTTGGTTAGGGTCAGGAAAAGATCATGGTGTGGGTTAAAATGAAAAAGAAAGTGACAAACACATAAGGCGTGAGCCTGCTCCGCCTCAAGCCAGTCGCGGTGCACCATACGCCCGCCGCAAGCCGTTCAGCACCGCAGACAGTCGGACTAATGGGATGTCGAACCAATGGGCTGTTGAACCAATGACATGGACCCGTGTGACAGTTAGCTAGCATGCATGATACCAGGTACCTGAACCTGAATCAATCAATCAATTCAATCAATTTGAAGCAGCTAAATGGAATTCCTGCAGTATCATCCAAGTCTCATATATCCATGTATGCTCAATACTTCTCAAACACATGCATTTTTGCTAAAACCTTACGATTTAAATCACATCAGTGCAAACAGTCTCATGCACAGCCAAGTAGCATGTCTGGACACGCTCAGTGTGTGTTACTCATAGGTACACGTGTTTCAAATCACAAAGCTTTAGTGAAAATGCATGTGTGTAGAAAATCCTGAGCTTACGACTGGATAAATCACTGTTTGCCTTTTTTGGATTTACCATTGAAGGAAACTAGAAAAACGTTTAATTCATGAATTCAAGGCATCTTGCAGTGTGTAACTGATATACAAACATTTTGCAGGTGAGTATTATTATACTGACAGAAGTCAGTGTTCGTTACTGCTCTGTATACATTTTCAAATCAACCTCCCTCCCCCGTGTCTCACCAAGGACGCTGACAAAGGCATTGGCCAGCAGGTAGCCGTGCTGGTTAGAAGCATTGCACTGGTAGACGGCGCTGCTTCCCATCTGCACCGAGCGGAAGATGAGGGTGTCACCAAGCTCCTGCCGGCTCAGGCTGGGGGGTGCGACTGGGATCAGTGGAGGAGAGGGCAGTGACAAAAATAAGATGGTAAGAAAGCCTGACAGAATGAATTTGATACAGATGTAAAGTCGAGACATTGTCTACTTCTAGAATGATCTGAGTGGTTAAAATCAGTGTATAATAAGCCATAACACAAACTTGAGTACTTGAGTACATCATAACACTACCTGGTCCTGACTGTCATTTTCACTGACTGAAATCAGGCCAATCAGGCCAGGTTGACCTCTCTATCTGAGCTGCATACAACCTATATGAAAGACACTGGGTCTCATGCAAGAACATTTTCATTTTCTTTTGTAAAAATTTCTCCTTCTTTTTTCTGTGGGACTTGTTAGAATGAATGTTCCAAATGTGATTGTTTAAACTCTTTTGAGTTTACAAGCCTGTTGTAATTTGCTGGTTTCAGTCTGATGGATGCCACCTGTTTATGAGCAGCTATGTGTTTTGAGAGATGTGATCATGTATTACATGAGACAACATTATCACCTATAGTAGGTGATGTTGTTCTGTCAGGTGTTCTTACAGAGGATGATAGTTGACAGAGACTCTGATGAAGCTGTTGGAGTGAGAGAAATTTCCAGACAACTACTGACCTGTAGAGGTGCCTGTTCCCAAATATCATAATATTACTAAAAAAAACTCAATATGGAAGTGATGAATATTACAACCCTGAATAAAATATCCTTGAAAAAGACTAAAATTGGAATATCGGTGGTTCAATCCCCGGCTCCAACAATCCACCATCCATGTGTAAGTGTGTGTGAATTTTTAACTGAAGAGCAGGTGGCACCCTGTATAGTAGCTTCAGCAACCAGTGTGTGAATGGGTGAACATGACATGTAGTGTAAAAGCACTTTAAGTGATCGGAAGACTAGAAAGGTGCATTTACCATGTAGACCCTGTATTCACACAGGGCAGCTCCTTGCATAAAACCATTTACAAAAAATGTTGTCTGATTTGTAGCCTTCAGTCTTCTTTTAGTTTGTAATCAAAAGTGGTAATGTTTAAAAATGTATTAAATTGATTAATTAAAAATAATCACAATCACAATATTATATAATCAAAAAATACAACCTAAACACAGAAAATGGAAGGAAGGAAGGAAGGAAGGAAGAAAAATAATGAACAAAAGAAAGAAATGATGGAAGAAAGGAAGGAAATAGGAATGGAAGAAAGACAGAAAGAAAGCATATGTACTCTCTATAGGCTGTCCATTGATCAGCCACTGGATGTTGGGTTTGGGGTTGCCGTTAGCCCGACACACCAGGCGCCCGTTCTCGTCCGGAGCGAGCACCAGGTTCGTAGGTTTGTCCAGCCAATAAGGAGCCGCTGTGGAACACAAGCAGTCAGGTTAGCATGATGGACTCAAACACAGACACCAGTTTATATAAAACCAAACAACCACTGCAACCTCCTCACCTTTGACCACAACAAAGATGGAGTGGCGTATGCCACCTAAATGATTGGTGGCCATGCATAAATACTCCCCAGCATCCTCCTCTGACACGTTGATAATCTTCAGGGTTTTGTTGTAGTTCTCAAACTTCACTTTGTGCCCTGGCAGGTCCCCGCCCTTCTTGAACCACTTGATGGTGGGCGTCGGACTGTAGAGGAAGGACAAAGAGAGCAAACATATTAAATCCCTAAACAGCTTTTCACCCTCATATTGCATTTTGACTGAGGCGTCACATTAAGGAAGCTAAAGAAGCTTTAGCTGCTAGTTTACTATGTCTTTAAACAGCAGCAGCAAAACACCTATTAATGACCTTTGAAATGACATGTAGTTTTGCAGTGCCTCTGCAGTACTCACTACAATTAATTTCATCTTATTGTGTGTGTGTGTGTGTGGGTGTGTGTGTGTGTGTGCGCGTGTGCTCACAGTCCAGCAGCGATACACTCCAGTAGCAGTTGTTCGTCTCGTAGCACCATTTTGGAGCTCTCAGTTCCTGAGGGTGAGAGGAAGGTCGGCGTGGACTCGGCTACTTTACGGCCTGCAGACAAAAGAGCGAGGTGGGGTTAATACACACACACAAACACACACCATAGTTTATCTTTGTACTATGACTCACTTCCTACAAGGAGCTGAGCATCGTCTTTTGTATGCGCTGCCACATAAATCTAACACTATTACTCTGATCATTTCCTTGTGGCTGTGTTCCATCTCTGCCAGGCTTTGGCTCTGCCTGCAGTCTGTTGTGAGGCCAAAGCGGCCTGTAAACGGGTTTAACACCCTCTGGCTTGTCTCACAGGAAGACATTAAGAGATGCAGAAACAACAACAGGGTCATTGATCTTGCTTTATGTTTGCCAAGGGAACAGAGATGGCTGAGATTGACATTAAAAGCTTTAATAGAGCAGCTGATAAAATGTGTGCAGTTTTTCTGCTGTAATGAGATTAGTTTAACAGAAAACTGAGGTATATTTAAGATCATGTTGTTGATAACATTATTCAGCCTAATGTTAAACCTCCCTGTAGGGCTTGGCCAAAGCAATGAGCAGCAGTAACGTTGCCAAAACACGAGCCTTTAGACCAGAGCCTGGGTGTTGTTTGGAGTTGGCTTTTATGTTGTAAGGCCTTTTATAATCCACACACACAGTACAATGACTGGGAGCAGGGATAATACAAACCTATTTGGAACCTATGCTAATTGTACAGGTGTTTTTAAGCAGTAACTGAGGGGTGGATTAGCATCAGTATTCTTTCAGTTAGTTGGAACAAACTTTTGAACACAAATTGTGATTAAAACATTTGAGCATAAATTAATCTGTCAGTTCAGCTAAGCAGTCTGGGGTGTGAGCAAACTGCTAAGTGCTGTCTTTGTTTGCATACTACAACACCCAAACACATGAAGCATCTTAATCAGGCACATAGCTGAATGTAAACTGACTTGCCCTGATTTATGTACAGTAAAGAGTTAAACACCTTTATTGTATTTTCACAGAAACACACAGAAAGTCAAACATTAAGTTATCTATCTTGTGTTTTTAATGCTCTACATTTGGGCTTGCCATAAAAGAGAAACTTTTTTATGGTGTTAGGGTTTAGGGGCTGGGTCATAGATTCTGATGGTTCACGGGATTCAATGTTACATCAGCCACACGTCGCTCATGCCGGTATACACAGAAATCCAGATCATGTAACAGAGAGGCTCGCCATGACTACCCAATCACATTGTGTGGCAAAATATGCATGTGTGTTCAAGACTCCAGGTGTGTGAAATAAAAGGAAAGCAGCACTTTCTGAAGTTGAATACACATAATTTCTGTTGACCAACACTCATCAAAAGGATTTAACATCCTACCATAAATCAGTTTGTCCTCTTTTAGTCTTCAGGAAGTTACTAATGCTCTTCTTACAATTGATAATACAAAATCAACCGGTGCAGATAGTTTAGATGCTTTCTTTCTTAAACTTTCAGCGCCACTAATTGCAGAATGTATAACTCATTTATTCAGTCCGACCATTTCAACTGGAATAATCCCCACAGACTGGAAAACAGCCTACATCGTTCATCCTTCAACATCCTTCCCTTACATAAAGGAGGTGATAAAACCGATATAAATAACTATCTCCCTATTTCCAAATTACGCTGCCTGGCTATAATTTTGGTGCCCCTGGTAAATAATCAACTTAGATCCTATCTCTCTGTGTTTTCTGTACATACTCCCTATACAGTAGGTCTGGTTTTAGGCCCATGCACAGTACTATATCTGCATCCTCCCTGGTTCGCAACATCTGCTCAATCAACCATTGAATGTTTCCAACCATCTTTTGATTCGCTTCAACTTCAATTACATAACCACAAGCTAGTACTTAACTCAAACAAGACCAAATGGATGCTGTTCACCAAGGCTACTCATAATGAGTCTTTCAATATTCATTCTGCATATGGCTCATCCATAGAGAAATGTAAACAGTACAAATACCCTGGTATTTGGCTGGATGACAATCTTAACTTTAAGCACCATACTGAAATTTTGACTACCACACTGAAAACAATACTGGGCTCTCTGTACAGAAATAAGCGCTGTTTTCCTTTTGTACACAGGAAAAGAATGGTAGAATCTATATTTTTGTCTGTTTTGGATTACGGGGATGTTCTTTATGGAAAAGCTGCTAAAATCACTGGACGTTGTCTGCACTCAGCCCTAAGATTCTTAACAGGTGACCCCTACAGCACCCATCACTGCCACCTTTACTGAAAGGTTGGTTGGCCACATTTGGCTGCGAGGCGGGAACAGCATTGGTATTTGTTCATTTATAAAGCTTTGATACAGACACTTCCACACTACATTTCATCACTCTTAACTCTGTTCTCATATAATCATGGTACTCGTTCACAGAATAGGTTGTTGCTTCACACTCCCTGAGTCAGAACTGAACTAGGAAGAATGTCACTCTCTTACAGTGCACCTTACACATGGAATAATCTACAAAAGACCTTAAACTTAGACACTCTGCCACCCTGATGGCTGTTTAAGTGCCTTATTTCGGATCTTGTTTTAATTAAGTGTCAATGTTTTTAACTATATATCTACACCTCAGCATGTTTATCACCCTGTATTTCTACTTTTTTAGCCCATTTATTACTATTGTTGTTTTGTATGATTTCATTTTTGTTTAAATTGATATGCATAATTGTTCTTTGTTTTCTTATTAATTGTTTTAATGCCTTTGTTCATGCTTGGCATCATTGAAAATGAGGGTCTCCCTCAATTGATTTCCCGAGTCTTAAATAAAGGTTTGAATGAATTTGGACAAATTTGTGAGAGGTGTGGTTTGACTGCTAAGTGCTCCTAAAGGTTTGGGCTGACCTTGCACTATATCCGATTGTATGCAACAATGGTAATGATAATTTACTGATAATTGCTTGCAACTTCACCACTGACTAAACCAATTTCAAAATAAATGCTGCTTCTTTAAATATCATAATTTGTCTGACTCTTTGATGATTACTTAGAGTTCAAGATTGCACATTCCCAGTCTGATCCAATCCCAATACAAATGCTGTTAACCCTGTGGACATAAAATCCAGTCAGCAGAGAGCTACAGCTTGCTGTGAAGTGTATGGGATTAAATTAGCATTAGCCTCCTTTGTGATGTAGATCTGTATGGGATTAAAGCATCTGTTAGCGGTTAGCTTCACCAGTGGTCAGCAGAAGCGTATCTGTTATTGTTAGTGACACTGGGAGGAGACGAAGACTGACAAGAGGAGGAAACACACAGAAGAAGATTAGTCAAAACAACGTAGTGGGAGCCACGGCATTGAGTGAGCACCCTGGAAATGTGGCAAACATGGCCATGCTTCCCAGGATGCACTGCAGCTTTTCAGACCCCCTTCCAACCACAAAAAAGACAGGGTTTTTTTTGCATCTGTGTGTGTTCATAAGAGATTAGCGATAAAGTAGCTAGCATGTGTGTATGAGGGTGTGTTTGAGTGGTCGCGTGTGAGCATTTCGACAGCTGTTAGAATCCCCATCACTCCCCCACACTCACACAGAAAAGTGTGTGAAAGCAGAAATAGGAGGCAGCAAACCTTATTTCCATACATATATGACTATTAATGACCACAGCATGAATCCCGACTGAATATTCATCATGTGACCTAATCCTCCTCCGTGCTGGAGCATCGTCAGCGTATGCAGTCCCACTGGGCCTCAGAGCCGCCAGCCTGGTCTGTCACTGCGAGCATCTTCTCCCTTTGGGACATATCCCGTGTACCCCTGGGCTTCACTGCCCCCCCAGTTCACCCAATGGCACATATGCTGCCACTTTGGCTGATGTGTTCCCTCCAGCTATGGGCTCATTCAGAGAAGGTGCATGGTATACTGTATGGGCAATACACTTGAATTAAGAGTCATTTGCAAGATAATTACTGTATGTTTATTCATTACATGTGATCATTTAACACTGATTGAAAGGTGGAATAAACAGATTATGGACTAAATTAGATGAATATTTACTTGTACTGTGTGAGTGCATATTAGGGTCAGAGCGATTTCAGCTCGCCTTTTATTGGAAGTCATCTACATTAGATATGATATCATTTGATTTGATTCTACATTTAATAAACAGCTGACTGACGCTACTCAAAATGAATAGGAGAAATTGGATACTGCTGCAGCATTTTCCATTAAATTGTTTCTGGTGTTGTCAGTTATGTTTCAGTGGAGAGCTGTTGTGTGTCAAGATGGTCAAATAGGTTTTACATAGTTTATTCTAATGTTAAGGAAAGACAAGAACTGCTGCTCTAGGAAGCACTTGTGGGCAAGAAACAGTCAGATTTAAACATACAAACACAAAATACCAGCAGCTTCAATCAACAACATATTTGTTTTTCAACAACATATTTGTTTCATGCCTTATTGTGATCTTTGTTTAAAAAAAAAGTGTGAAGTCTTTAAGACAATACGCCATTTGAGGATGACGCAAGTGCACAGTGACAATAGAATTCTTGAATCTTGTATGATGAAACAGTGTAAACCATGCATGGTGAGGTCAGGCTAGACCTCACTAGTTTTTGAGATTTAAATCTGGAAAAAAATCGACTGCTGCAAGATCCAATTAAGCTAAAATGTTTAGATGATGAGACTGTCTCAAACAAACAACAATATCTCTATGTTCGGTAAGCCCAACTTTCCCAAATGTGTTATATTAATCCAAAGCTCCCCAGAGTGATCTGAAGACACTTAATTAGAATGTAAGAAGCAACAGTTCAAGCACACTCTAACATTGTTGCTCATTAAATCTAATGTGGCAGTGTCTTTTCTTGTCTAGGCTGTATGATCTTTGTTAGATGTAATGAGGGGAATAGTTGTTTTTATTATTTTTTTAATTAATCAATTCGGTTTCGACCCAGACAAAAATAACTCCAGTAGATGGAATACATGTAGATTTTGATTCAATCTGAAACATTTGCTTTTCCACACAAGGCCACACAGTGATTTCTACAATACACATAGAGAGCAGTTAGGGGGTTAAATTTGTGTCTGAGGTCAGTGGATGACTTTGTTTTGCTAGCAGGTTAGTATGCCAGCCATGTTACTGCAGGACATGACTAAGGAGGTGGACAGGAAGCGGAGCTGTCCTGATAGGAAGTCACTCACCACCATAGGGGTCAGTGGCATTGTAAGATGTGTCATTATACGGCTCCTCTGAAAACACAGGCACACACAGTGGCTCATCAGTCCACACACAACACACCTACAGGACCTGACGACACTCACAGATCTGAGGGAAAAGATTTCATGTTATATTATGATGACATTTTATTGTCTTCTCTGTTCTTCAACAACCTGAGAAAATGTAAATGAAGGTTATGATGAAAATATGTCATGTCATGCCATCACCTCTAGATGGAGATATGTAATACTCCATTTCGGTTGAATTGGTATATGATCAAAACACCTATAGCAGACACAGAGGGAGAGAGAGAGAGAGAGAGAGAGAGAGAGAGAGAGAGAGAGAGAGAGAGAGAGAGAGAGAGAGAGTGTGTGTGTGTGTGTGTGTGTGTGTGTGTGTGTGTGTTTGTCGTCTACTCACTGGTCAGAACTTTGAGTGTGAAGGGGTTCTTCTGCTGGATGGTGTGTGTGAAAAGGAAGCGAGCATTGCAGCTGTAGTCAGTGTGAGCATCTTTGGCCAAAACATTTGAGAAGTAGAGGTCTCCGTTCAGACCCATGGACACTCTCTTATCCTGAGGGATCGGAGTCATAGCTGAAAGACACGGGGCGAACAGAGGACAGGGCGGAGAAGGGCGAGGGCAGGATGGAGAGGGAGATAGAGGAGTAATGAAATCACACCAACAGTTTGATCTGTACAGTACCTAATAGAAAGCTCAGCATTAATAATAGCTAGAAGTTGCCATTAACAATTCATTTCCTAAATCATTTCCTACAAGAAACAACAAATACATGTGGATTTGCAGTTTGAATGTTAAACTCAAATATAAACTTAAGCTTGGCCGAGTAATGACATAAGACTTTAAGAAATACACATTATTATTGTTGGGAAGAATATAGTTGTGATTTTGAAGTCACAGTATCACTTTATTTAGGGGTCTGTAATTCTCTAATTGTTTCCTAAAAGATTTAGCACTTTCATCACACCTGTTTGGTGCACTTACTACCTAATTATTGTAAGGGTTAGGGGTTAGAGGTATCTCATATATCTGAAGGTCCAATCTCATTTCTCATTTTTACCCCTACCCCTCGTTTTCAAGGGTTTATGGTGAAAACCTCCCCAATGAAATGGGACAACCCATCAAGACCCTGATATGTCATTAGTTGTCATTGTCGTGGTGTTTCTGTAAATAGATGTGACAAGTGTTACTAGATGTTGTGAATATGGCATCTTCTGCTGTGGTGATTTTTCTTGCGCTGGCTACAGGAAGCCTTTTGAGGTTGTCAGAGTGCTTGTGATTGCAGTGCAAGTTTCACACTATCAATTGGTCAAAGAAATCGGCTTCATTACCAGGCAACAAGCAGTGCTCTGTAGGCTAACGTTAGCAACCCATGCTCCTACCCTGCCAGTCTGCACTGATAGTAAAGGAGAGGTACAAAGTGCAGCACCTTCACTGCTGCTGGACTTCAGTTACATTTGGGCATTATATGCCATCAAAGAGGGGAATGCGACCTGACAATATGTCAAAATGCAGGACTGTCATGCACCAGTCAGCAATGACAATGTAATGTTAGTTAGCTAACTAGTTATCTATCGAGACATCGGCATTCTAGCAATGTCTTTTGTTCTGCTTGCCTTAAAACAATGTTAAACTAAGACAAAATGATGGTTATCATAATTTTTTTTCAAAGAAAACACATTTGCTGGTTTCTTTTGTGGCTTGTCCAGCCATCTTGCTGATTATCACTCTTAACATTCACTTTGGAGTGTGCCTCTAAAAAAACTCTTTTTTGCGGGCCATGTAGCCATAATACCTCACCCTACCCCTCTACCCCAACAAGAATCTTGATGCCCTACCCCAAGACATGAATGCACAAAATGAATAAGGGTGAAGCGGTAGGGGCAAGGGGTGTATTGGGATTGGGCCTAACCCATGACAGAGAAAGTTTTTAAGTGTTTATATGTGTGTAGGGCCAAAGACAAATTTCCAAAGATTTAAAGATTTCAATTCTAATCAAATCTACTCAATTCTATTCTATTAATGGAGAGGACTATGTAAAACATGTAGTACAATGGCTATTTTCTATACTGTTGAGTTATGCTCTATACATTTTGGATAATAATTTGTAAGTTTGTGATTATATTTGGATAATTATGTTTTGCATATGCCATGTAATTTAATTTACTACTTCCTATTTTACTTTTATGTGCAGAATTTATGGGGTTATACCACACCCCCAGGAAGCGAGCTAGGCTTTCAAGCCAATTTTCCTAGTAGCCAAAGCGTGGGGAAACAACTCCCAAGTCTGTCATCTGATGCCATAGGGCCCAGAAAGAATTTTTCCCACACAATTACTTTGGGAAAGGGATGTCTGTAAATCAGTGGATACATTATACTAAGTGTCACAACCCTTGCAAAATGACTTGTTTCACTATCAGCACTTTAATCTATTTGGTCCGATAACATTTGAAAAGTGTAGAAGAGCAGCAAGTTTAAATCACTTTATCCCTATTCAAGTTGGCAGAGAGCTAAACCAGAAGTAGCCGACTTGGCCAGCGGAAGTCTCTAGTGCGCCTGCTCTATGGACCCAATGAGCTTTTTTGGCATCATGTGCCACTGAGCAACTCTCGTAAAAATGAATGGCATCCCACTTCCAAGGTCTCATCATACAACCATGGGTTGTGCTACAAATTTCATATTACGTTCATGGAGTTTGATAGAGGTGGGTTTTGATCAAGCAGGCAGTGAAAAAATCAGTTGCATTATGGAAATGCAGCATCCAGTGTATTTTGAGATTGATCCATTCTATGATCTACAAACCTGGATATTGTTGCATCTACTGCTTTGATGTTGACCAGTCTTTTTTTTTTTTTAAATGTGCATGCCCCACAACTTTACTGAAGTGAATAAGTAGCTATAGATTCTCAGTCTATGATTCCAACCACAGATCCTCTGCAGGGAAAGAGTTCTTGTCTGAAACAGAGCAGGTTTATTTTTCAAGAAATCAAAGCTATCATCACCAACTGATCTCTCACATCTTGTATCAAAAGCTAAAAATATGATCTATCTAAATGTAAGCAAAGAGGCCTTTAAGGCTGACCACTATCTTGTAGATTGTTGGATGTGTATATTTTCACTCACAATTCAGTTCAACGTCTGGTCAAGTTAGCTCTGCTGACCTAGCCGATGTGTCATCCTACAGTCGCTACAGGCAAACGTTAACTTGAAGCACACCCACACAGACGTCCAGACAGACCATCAGCCACACTCTGAAACTGCGCCAGCCGACGTGAGCCGTATGCTCGTCAAGACAATGCCCCAGGACCAATCAGCAGCCAGGCCAGCAGTCCTAATCAGGCGTGTTACAGTGTCTGGGCTACATGACCCACTGATGTACTGTGGTGTATCTGAGTGTATATATTAGTGTCTGTGTGTGAGTCATTTGGCGTGGATCAAGTTTCCATAGGGAAACTGCATCTTTTTAATTGGGAACGAAATCTAATGTAAATGTAAATTCTTCTTTAAAAGGTTTTCAGGTAATAAATAGTATTTTCAAGTTATTCAGGCAATGTTCCTGTTGTTAAAAGTACTTTTTACAGTGTCTGTGGCTGATAAAATGGCTTCTGGCTGGACATGAGGTCTACTCACACACACACACACACACACACACACACATACATACACACACACACACTGGGTCAGCAGTACTGTAGTGTAACCCACTTGGGAGAAGGACAATACAGTGCAAAGGAGAGAGGTGATGATAAGATGCTAGAGTGGCCTGAGACTGTAATGTCTCCTCCCAACTGCTGAAAGAGAGAAACTGCGAGAGACAACAGCATGAGGGATAAAAGACTAAATGAAATACTCAGAGGTCATTTGAGACAAACTGCAATGAAAGGAGGGGAATAAAGCCTGCCTCTAGATGACCTGATAGACCTCTGGCCTATCACAATTTAAATGGACTAAAAACAAATAAAATGCACTTCTCAGCATCTAGATTGCTCTTCTGTGGGGATGCTTATTGACGTTACTAGGCAGCTCTTTAAAAAAAAACAAAACATAATGACAGTAAACATAAGAATGATGCAGATGAGTGCTCAAAGCACCAAAGAAATACATTTGAAAAACTCAGCATTTATATCTGTCTCCAGAAATCATGGCCTGGTTACTCAAAATAATCCACAGACCTTGTTGTGAGCAGTATCATGAAGGAACTATTTTCTTTCTATTGAACTACACCCAAACAACCAAATCACAATGCAGAAGGAAGCATGCATCAACACAGTAACATTATCAGTAAGATTAGCTAGCTTAGTGGTGCTAGATGAGCTAGCAGTAAGGAAGATGCAGGCTTCCCTCTGCACTGTAATATGGTTGGCCAACACATTCTCACTCTGACCTCATCACAAATTAACATTTGGTCATGGAGTTTCCATGTGGAGATATGACGTGCAAGGTTGCCTGGGTGTGTTGGTTGTTGACGTTCTTGGATGCCGCATCAAGTTCAGCCTGTTATATGCATTGTCTGTTTTCTTGAGGAATATGGAATATGGAGGAGTCATTATTCACCTCTACTCCCCCCTTGGTGTAAAACCCAGTAAACAAACATTTGTCACCTGCTGCTGCACCACTATAAAAACCTTTCCTGCATGTCACTTTCTACCTTACGATGATAAAACTGCATCCGATAATGGGTGAAAGTGTCATTTTTACTGGCTGATACAGTAATGGCAGTAGAGAAAACCATCCGGACACAAAGATGATACATACAACATATAAAAAAAAGAGAAATATACTCAGTCTTCTTCTGTGTGTATATTTGTGTGTAATTGTTGCTCACCACTGTTCATCCAAAATGTGAACGGAGGAGGCAGGCCCGGTGGGGGGTTGCAGGGTAGAACCAGCGAGGAGCCTTCAGTCACCACCACTGGCTCCAGCACTTCTTTAGGCCACAGAGGAGCCTCTGAATGATGAGGACAGGGGATGGAAGTAGAAGGGGGAGGGAAGGGGAGGGAGGACAGAGAGACAGAGATGTGAGAAATGATATATGACAAGAATTCCAGTCAAACAAGGGTCAGGCAGGGATAACAAAATTTTGTCCCTCAGACAAAGTGTCCCACTGCTACTGTTCTTCTCTGTGTTGTAGGGCATTTCTGCTGGTTGCAGTTGTGGTCAGAAGATATTTTGAAGCAAGCACAGTCAAACTGCAATGGACATTCATGAGAACTTCATGAGTCATTCTGATATAAGATACCACAATGTTTTGATTGAAACAGATTTCTTTGGAATTTGTGTCATAATGTGTCTGTTCTGGTGTATTCTTACTTGAGACCCGGAGCAGGATTTTGTTGGACAGAGCCACTCCAAAGTCATTGGTGGCAAAACACTGGTACTCTCCCTCATAGTCTTCTGGTCGTCCTCCGCTACGAAAACCGATCTCCAGAGTTCCCGAGCGTTTACGCATCGTCACCCTGGGATCTTTTCCAATGTTGAAAAACTTCCCGTTCCTTCGCCATGAGAACCTGAGCCAGAAGAGAACCAATCAAAGAGTTAGCATTTTACCAATGTTGATCCCTGGAAAATGAACTTCACTCTGCTGATGTCCCTTTATGTGATATTTATTAGGAGGTTAAAACAACCTTTCTGGTTGCGGCAAACTTTAATTGCCTTTCTTTCACAGGACATTTATAAGAGACAGACCTTAAAAGTTGACAGTGTGGAAACTAGCCATACCTTCAATGCATTACAACCAATGGGCCAACTTAACACATAAATAGCCAAAAAAACAAAGGTTAAGTTTGAAGGGAACTGCCATAACCACCCCTGCTCTGAGCTTCTCTCTACAGTTTAATCACTAAGTATTTTCTGTCACTTCAATGTCACCACTTTTTTAATCACAGTTAAAGGGTAACTTTGTTTTTTCCAACCTGGACCCTATTTTTCCATGTTATTGTGTTTGAGTAACTAATGGGAACAACAATTTCTGAAATTAATCCAGAATTGAGTGAGACTGCTGCAGCCGGCAGCTGTGAAACAGGCTGCAATGTAACCACTCGAGGCATGTTCCAAACATCAATTTATGTCCACTTAAAATGCTTGTTTTTGACACTGACAGACTCAGATTGTTATATAAGTGTCTGACAACATCAAGCTACTTCTTTTTGTTAAAGATTAAGATTTGGTTCGTGTCACCAGAAGAGCAGGGTGGTGTGTGCTGTGGTGGTGTGTATGCCATGATAGGACTTGATAGCACACTTGGCCAAGAGGAAAAAAAATCAGGCAGGGGAAAGATGTAAGGTTATCTAGGCCTGAGGCATTGCCACTGGGCTATCACCACGTTAACATGGACTTTTAATTGTTTCAACAACCAGAAAATGTGAAAGTCCTTCGCCTGCCATGTGGTTGCCATCTTACATTACTCAACTGCCGCATGACAGCCGCACAGAAATCCACCACACCACACGCTCTCCATGTGCTTGTAATAGTGATGTAGCTTAATCCTGCTCCATGTGGTGTTTCCAGAGGGCTCCCTGATTAGTGAAGAACACTCAATATGCTTACATAACGCACCACTATTTTTAGTGATGAGCGGGGATTTGCAAAAGATGCTTCCTGTCATTTTTAGGAGAGATACAGTTAAGCCTGGGCCTGTTTGAGGTGCAGCACAGCACTGAGCCCGAACAATGGGCCACTATTGAAGCTCTGGAGACCAGAGCTGTGTGTGTGTGTGTGTGTGTGTGTGTGTGTGTATTGTGGCATGTGTTGCGTTGTGAGAGACTGACTGTGAGTGAATAAGTGAACGATCCCTTACGCTGAATGTTTCATGAGCATGAATAGTCAACTGAGTGCATTATTGGAGCACAATGCCTGTCCTGGGAAGGGGAGAGCCAGTATGTATGCATGGAAGAGTGGCCGTGAGTGCCTTATTGTGAGGTTGTGTAAATGTGTATGTGTACACAAGAATCCGTGTGAGTATGCAAGTGTGTGTGTGTGTGTTTGTGTGTCTTACGTAAAGCCAATTGGTCTCCAAATAAACAATGCACCACTGTCCTGAGCTGGTCATACCCCCAGTGATGTAACCACTGAAGACTAAGTGAGTGAGTGTGTGTGTGTGTGTGTGTGTGTGTGTGTGTGTGTGTGTGTGTGTGTGTGTGTGACGTATAAATCTGATTCTGAGTATGAATTATGTATATGTATATGTCGATGTATGCATGTACGTGATTTGGTGTATATTACAGCAAGTTTTTAACTGTACCTTTGTGTGTGTGTGTATGTGTGTGTGTGTGTGTGGGGGGGGGGGTGGCTGTGGAGAACAAAAGAGGAAATAAGGAAGAGGAGAGAGGGAAAAAAAATTTGTGAATGAGAACAATGAGAGAGAGAGAGAGAGATCCAAAAGGGACGTAGACTAATCCAGCTTATTTATGCTCTCTATTGATCCCTGTCTACAGTCACCCCTTCCTCCAACTGGCTTTGGGAGGATAAAGAAAAATTTATATAGATGTAAATGAGTAAACTTGCAATCCATCATCCATCATGTCTTGCTTGCAATCAGATGAAAAACACCTTTTAATAACCATCTAAACATGAAATTGTTACCTGTTCACCAACATCAGCTTCATTAATCAACCACCAGGTTTCTTATTTGGGATTTGTTCTTAGGTAAGAGTTGGGTTTGAGTTTTCTTTTTTTTTTTTAAGATATTTTTTCAGGCATTTTTAAGCCTTTAATCAATAGGACAGATGAGTGTGAAAGGGGGAGAGAGAGAGGGAGTGACATGCAGCAAAGGGCCACAGGCTGGAGTTGAACCTGGACCACTGCGGCAACAGCCTTGTACATGGGGCGCCTGCTCTACCACTAAGCCACTGACGCCCCGGGTTTGTCTTTTTGTTGGGTTTACAGCAGCAGGAGCAGACAGCCTGACACAGTGAGTGGAGTGGAGGTCATGGAAGGACAGTGTGGGGGGGTCGCAGAGACAGAAAGAGAGAGCAAAAAGCACAACAGACCACTTGTCAGGTTAATGCTGTAGAGAGCAGGCAGACAGGTGTCACACTGAGTATATAGAGTTGTTAGAGGGCATGAAAGGAGCTTCAGGGTAAGACACAATTCAGCAGAAGGAGAAGAGGGTCACTGAAAAAGAAAGATTTGGCTAAGGTGAAATTGTATAATTGTGCGTGTGTGAGAGAGACAGACAGAGTGGCAGAACAGCAGATCTGAGTGGCACTGTCACTCTGCATAACTATCACTGGCAGAGAGAGGCATGGATGGATGGACAGAGAGAGACAGGAAGGCAAGGAGACACCAAGGACAGACAGACCAGGGTGACAAACAGCAGCAAAGGAGAGAATGGAGAGAGAAGACAGAGAGAGACAGTAAGCCTGAGTAAATGGCATGAATAGATAGACAGTGGGAAGGAAAAGAAGAGGAGGAATCAGCATCACATGGATCTTTCCTGGACTGATCTGTCCTCAGCTGTGCTGCATTTTCCTGATTACTCTGCAGCTGCGTCTGATCGGTGCACACAGTCTGCAGCCTGTCAGTTTGTCAAGTCGACACTAATCACACTGTGAGTTTTTCAGCTGAGTTACCTGCAAGGTTTTTCAAACTTTCTTATGAAGTGGCACACTATCCTACATCAATAAACTTCAGTTGCTCTATCCTAATTTAATTTCCATCAAAGGCGTGCCCCACTGATTTCACAGTTTGCTGCAGGGCCGTGATCACCTTCACCATCTGTGACCGTCCAGGGGGGTGTGGGGGGAATTCCCCACAGGGCAATGTTTTAGAAACTTTAAAGCTAAACTGACCATTTTGGAGCTTTTGAAACAAAAATCTTAGATCAGGGTTTCTTAAAGTTTTGATGACTGAGAACTATTTTAGGGAGCCAGCCATAGATATAGGTTGCTACCCTGACATCACCCATTGGTTTGTGGATTGCCGTTTTGAAGCCTTGAGTTCTGCATTTCAGCCATTGCCATCTTGTTTTTTTCTTGAAGCCACAAGTGACCATATTTGGACAAGAGGGTGGAGCTGTGAAGGAGCGCCCCACAGCAATGCCTCGCAGATAACCTGTCACTCAAGCAGCCCCATCTTTAAATATGTGTAACTTTCAGCCTTAATGAGTGAGTATAAATAAAACTCACCCCCCACACAGCTGTCATGAATACTGAAATTAGCTACAGAGACCAAACTGTTTTTTGTACCAAGCTGTGTATGTTTATTTCTGCTGTGAAGTTAGGCATTATAACATCAGGGTCTACGGGGTCTGACTGTTTTGGAACCAGCCTCAAGTGGCCATTGGAGGAACTGCAGTTTTTGGCACTAATGCACTGGCTTCATGTTTTAGCCTTGGAGGTGGATGCTTGGAGCCTACACATGATTGAGGGGATTACAGGAAAAATGCACACACTGACTGACATATTCCTCCATTGTTTTATGACATTTCTCGTGATACACTATGGCTTCTTTATGACATACTAACACTTTACAATAGTATTTATTATAACTACTGCCTCGGTTTACTTATCAGGAGCAATTATAGGGACACTGTTTTGGAAAAGAGCTGTTGCTGTTGAATATTTTAAATATAATCTTTGATATCAGTAGGCACCACAAATTAAACCTCATCCACTGTAATAGGGTGAAGACAAAAACCTCCATGTAAAATATGAAATAAAATGCTTATTTTATGATCAGATTACGCAGCCTTGCTAGTAGCCTAAGTGATATGATTATTCTAAAATAGAAATATAAAGCTAATAATAAAATATGCTGTGTAGCCACCTTAAACATATCATCTGCTTGTGTCCCTGCAATTGGATCAATTCCTTAAAACTCTAAGTAATGAGCAGAGGACAGATAAGTGAGTGTGTTGTGAGGCTGTGTGCATGTGTGTGTGTGTGTGTACTGCTTACGTTGGCACTGGGTTGCCCTTGGCCTCACACTCGATGATGATGTTATCTCTGGGGTCAACAATGTAGTCCTTCACTGACTGTTTGACTATAGTTGGGGGCTGCTTTACTGTGGGAGGAGGGGAGACACAGATAGAAGGTTACAGGACTATAGCTGTTCACACATAATGCACACACACACACACACAGTGCTGCTTTACTTCCATTTGAGTGCACTCTAGACAACATGGGTTTTCATTTACTAAATATACCAATTTACATGAAGCTTTCAGACAGACAGCTCCAGCTGATCCAGAATGTCGTTGTAACAAGGACCTCAAAGGCTCAGCATATAGCTCCAGTTCTCAGATCACTACACTGGCTACCAGTTTCTGACAGAATCAACTACAAAATTCTATTGCTTGTCTGTAAATCGCTGAATGGTTTAGGTCCAAGATCTCCTGACCTAGAATTATACAACTCGCAGACCTCCACGTTCGCCTGGTTCTGGGTTACTGGTTGTTCCCAGAGTCAGAGCCCCACTACTGTCTGTACATCCAAAAAAAGTTCCGAAATTAACGCTAAATTACATAGATTAGGTTTAAGCACGTAAAGTTATTGTGGTTAGTCTTGGGAAAAGAAACATGACTCAGAGTTCACACAGTTCCATACACTGGTCTCATGGGGGAAGGTCCTGTGCTCTGTGACCCATCCACCATCCCAACCAATGTCCTTAGTGGACCAGTTGAGACCATTTCCTCCATAAGTCCCATCAGCATATTGGTCATGTGATTGCTACCCTCCAACATACGTGGCTTATGCATGAATTACTGGCTGATTATTTTGTGGGATATGTACAAATTTTGATGCATTACTTTTCCTAGGAAAACGTACAAACAGTTTATGAGGACATCCTGCACTTTTCAATTTTTTCCATTTACATTTCCAATGATTCATCTTTTTTTCTTTATTCATTTTTTATAGATCAGTTCAAGCTTGTTCTATATTCTGATACAAGAAATAAATAGATCATAGTTTCTACCTCCCCAGCTGTGTTCAGTCTATTATGCATATTTAATGGCTCATCAAACCCCTCAGCAGCACAGACACACCACACAGCCAACATTTCTCTGCCCTTTTGCATTTCCAGCTCACTGAGCCCTGCAGGGGCTGTGCATCGAACACTGTACACAAGTGCACACACACACTCACACATACTGTACACACAATACAAGATAACAAGCACTTCAGAGGGCCAGCCGCCTGCTAGATTAAAGGAGGAGCTTGATGCTGTAAAAGAAAGCTCTATGACTGCACTGAGAATGAATTCCTGTCAAACACAGAGGACGGAGACGAGAGAACAGTTTCACTCTGTAATTGAAGCTATTCCAGCTAATCTCATCCACAACTGAGAAAGGACTGTATTATACATATCCCTCATGTTGCTATGGCAACCATAAGAGTATTTAATAGTATGCTTGCTTGTGATAAAAGCCAAGCTATGAGAGATAATTGCTATGGAAATTACTCCTAGACGTATCAGCTTATTCCACATGCTCCGAGACTCACATTCTACAAACTAACTTTGAACTATCGATGCTGTATTGCTATGTGATGCTGTTATTCCTCGGTGTAATTCATATGCACATACTGCTTCTTAAAACCAATGATCTATTTTATTATACCTTTTTTTTTTTTTTTTTTTTTTAAATCACAGATCTCTTAATCTAACTGGTCAGCAAGTGTGTCCCACAGGGTTCAACTGGTCATCAGCAGAATCTTTTCTGAAATCTACTCTATCAGTGTGTTTCACCTCTATGGAGCAAGCGTAGAAAGAACCTGTAAATAGCAGTTGTTGAGTGTGTAATGTTCGGTCTTTTCACAGTCAAATTGCTTGCAGCTTGCAATGCCACTGCAGCATTGCAAGCTGCAAGCTAATAGCTATAAAATGACTAGGAGGGATAGAAACATTAGCAGTGACATATTAAAAAAGAAACACTTACAGTCTTGCAGGATCTTTGCTGTTAGTCCAATGTAAAGCCAAAGAGAGACAAAAAGAAGCATGGACAAATTGTAATGTGATTGTTAATCATATTAGAGACATATAAACATTTATAGTATCATGTTATGTTCAGCTCAGTGGTTCCCAACTGGTACCGTGCATTAGGTGGTTCAGTTTAGTTAAAGAACGTTTTTTCTTTAAAATATTATTAATTTTCCAGAGCAGTGCTTCTATTTTTAAATAGCATTTTTGTCTTCCTGGAGGGTAGTGGTGGTACTGCCTATGACTTTACAATACAGGTGAACACCACAGAACACCATAGAACATAATCAACTGTTTTACTTACACTGAAGACAAAATGGGAAATAAAAAGTATTTTGCAGCAAAGTGCTGGTCTGGGTTTGTCTTTCTTAATTATTTGCAGCACTGCAGCTGTATGGCGTTCCTTTAATTAAACCTTCTCTTGTGATATGGTCAAACTAAATTACTGCCCAACGGTTGTATGCCTCTGCACACCAGTTACGTTTCTCTTATCATTTACGTCCATGTCTGTGAAAACATGGATGCTTCACACACAGAAGATCTATACAATTAGCTCAGACTCAAGGTGAACACCTAAGATTAGTGTCACCAACTCGGTGTCTGACCAAATGTCTCACCTTCTGTTCCCTGACATATGACACTAAGTAATGGCCAGAAAAAGTGCTTTATGCTGAATATTAAGATGTCACGGTGAAGTTAACCTTTGACCTTTTACATACAAAATCATCATTACAACCAATTAGACATTTGTGGGAAGTTTTGTCATAATTAATTCTTGAGTTATGGCCAATATCACATTTTGTGAGGTCACAGTGACCTTGACTTTTGACCTTTGACCACCAAATTCTGATCAGTTTATTCTTTAGTCCAAAGGGACATTTGTGTCACATTTGAAGATATTCCCTCACAGTGTTCTTGAGGTATCACGTTCACAAGAATAAGAAAGATGAGGTGACATTGATCAGTTTATCATTGAATCCAAGTATATGTTTGTGCCAAATTTGAAGAAATTCCTTAAAGGCATTCTTGAGATATTGCGTTCACAAGAATGGAATGTACAGACATACGGACAACACAGAAACACAATAAAATAAAAATATAGCATTGTTTCAGTAATCTGATTTAGTTGTTTTAGTTTCATTTTGTGGAATCAAATTAAAGAGGTATAGCACAATGGGAAGTACTGATTGGATCCACTGGCCTGTATGCGTGGACTGTGAACTGTTGCTTGAGGGGAAATCTGAACCTTGAGGGCGGACCACTTGAGAACCAATACTACAGATTACAGTGATGTTATGAAGAGTTTATGTAATAAAATATCTAAATTAGTTGCTCTAAACATGTAAGAGAGAACTGTGATCTATAGAATGAAACAGAGGACTGAGGACTCACCTGTAAGGAGTTCCCATATCAGCAAACGGTGAGCAGTACGGAGGAGAAAGACAACACACATGTAATGCTTTAGACTGTAAATCAAAAACTTTAACACAGTGTCATGCTGTTTATTTCAATTGCAAATAACTGAGTAATAACAAGGGAAGAAACTGCCTTTAAAGCTTAACATACTTGGCTGTATTTGGGAGGCTAGCACATGTTTAAAGTTGGCACAGGGCTATATTAAGTTTATTTTACTACTGATGTGGGTGTTTTTATAATTTAAAAGAATTTTTCACACATGCACTATTGTATTGGGCACTATGATAAAAGCAGAGAAGTCTATTTTTAACTTGAGGCAGCACATTCATGTTTTCTCACCCGGCCAACTCACGAAATCTCTCACAAAATCAAAGACACCAGAGAGACTAAAGATCTACTGTTGATGAGCTCAGCTTTGT
This sequence comes from Epinephelus lanceolatus, assembly GCF_041903045.1. NCBI lineage: Eukaryota > Metazoa > Chordata > Actinopteri > Perciformes > Serranidae > Epinephelus > Epinephelus lanceolatus. The sequence continues at coordinate 7,060,752 of NC_135734.1, forward strand.
CTGGGTGGATTGCTGCTTACTGCTGGCGAGGAGGCAGTTTGTATTTCCCTCTGACTTTCATTTCATTTCATCTCAGTAAGTGGGATCATGACTCACTCTTCCTCAGCAGCCAGATTCTGTATGTGATTCAAATGAGTTTTGGTTTCTGAAGGGCCAAAGGAAAGTGAGGAGGTGGACTGGGTTATAATAAGTTGATTAAATGAATGTCAGAAAAAACTTTTTTCCATATTGCATCATTTTGTCCACTTTGGTAAATGCATGATTAGGGTATAAATCTCATTTATGTTTGTGCAGTCATCTTGTAATGCATGCTGGATATGATTAGACTGGCTTTTTAATTGACAATCTGAAATAAAGTGCTGCAACACAATTGGTAGAAGATTACAGACAGATTACATTTGTACATTATTTTGTAGTGGATATGATGAAACTTTACATTTCAACAACACTCTATTATCATGTGGTTAGGTTTAGGCACAAAAACCACACTGTTATGGTTAGGAAAAGATTGTGTTTGAGCTTAAAGACAATGAGTTTTCATGGCACTATCCCAGGTGGAAACGCAGCGATGTCTTGGTAAAAAACAGTTGCTTTCTGTGACACTATCCCCATGGGAAACACAGTAACAAGTCTATAAAAAACATCCACTTTGCTGGCTAAAAAGCCACTGGGGAAAAATGACAGGTTACAACCACTTTTGTTGTTTGTTGGACTTGAACAGTAGTTTGCAGCTTGGTAGGCATCTCACTTAGGTGTCAGGCCATCCACCATCCCCTACACGTCCTGATGACAAAGTTGGTTCATATAGTACATCACTTTTAAAATGTTAATATGATGCGTATGAGATGTACAAATGTAACTTATCAATGGTTTGCATAAATTTACAATGCCAACATTTTCTTCTGTCAAGTGAGCTGTGTGCTGACTGATAACAACAGCCTGATGAAGGACAGCTCTGACCTGACAGTGAAGTGTGTAACGTTGCTTAATTCAGGTGCATGTGGAGACACTGTAATGCAACACTAATAAGAATCTATTCAACTGGAGATCAATCTTATTTAAGCAAATGCTGTTAATGTACAAAACACCTGCATGTGTAGATATTTAGTGGTAATATGGACTTGCCAGCCTGTTTTTGATTTAAGCTCCTTTCCCACTGACAAAGGAACACACACACACACACACACACACACACACACACAATGATAAAGTGACCCTGTGTCAGCAGCTTGACCTTGTGCATGACAGACAAGCCCTGATATAAGGTGTGTGCGGTGCGTGCATGTGACCACACTTGGAGCTGTGCTGCTATTCGCTTTTGTGTGTTATCGCCTACATGTTTTTCATATTTAATCCATTGAATAATGATGAGTGTGTTCTGTCAGCTACAGTGTAACTCCACAGACCTTTATACTGAACTGACATTCATCAAATGCACTTTAGATGTTAATATGTAAAAATTGAGTGTTTGTGTGTGTGTGTGTGTGTGTGTGTGTGTGTGTGTGTGTGTGTGTGTGTGTCCTGTAGGGATGTGCGGAAAGCACTCATCAATAAAGGTCAGGAGTGCAGTTTGCTGTGAAGCAGATAAGGAGACATAAGGAAAAGAGGGGGATGGGACTTCTCATTCTGTCTACTGAATTAAACCATCAACACACTGTGAAGCATGTAATCCCTTAGTTGGCTTTGACAAAAAGCTACAAGGGAAGAGTGTCATGCTTAGTGAGCCATTTAAAAGACCCATATTTACATTGTTTTTGCAACTGTGCCTGAATAATGGAGAGCTAATAGAATGCCATAAACCGATTCAAATTCCCAGCCCAGTTGACAGAAATAAATACTGACATTGTACATTTCTGCAAACCACGAGTACCTTACTTTTTCATAAGTAGAGTAGTAATTGAGCTAACTTTGTGATCAGGAGGTGGAGGGGATGGTGGATGGCATCAAACCTAAGTGAGACACCTGTGAAGCTGTCGACCACTGTTCAAGACCAACAAACAAGAAAACCCATTTGTTTTTTTTAGCAAGTTATCACTGTGTTTCTAGCGGCTTTTTAGGCACCAAACATGGGTGTTTTTTAGGGATCCAGTGCTGTTTTTCCAGCGGGGATTGTGCCACTAACCCTAAACCAGGGGTCAACAACCTTTACTATCAAAAGCCTTTTCCAGCCAAAAAAATGTTAAAAAATCTGTCTGGAGCCACAATACATTTTGAGCATTATAACGATGGCAATGCAGCCTATCTAATCTACATTAGCCTATCAACATTCCTAAAAGGTCTAAATGAGCAGTCATTAATATATTTTACAATAAAGAAACTACTCTGCAGTTGGCTCTTTGGGATTATTTGGTACTTAAACTTTGCAGAATTAGTGGTGAAAGCAAACAAATCTGTCCAATCACTATTAAATTCTCTATTTTCCTTTGTTTTCCATTTTATTCTAGATGTTTTCTTTTTTGGATTTGGAATCAATAGCTATCCTCACTATGGAGGCTTAGCCATCACTATTGAGATTTGACAAATTTATGAGAAGGCGCCAGGCTGTAGACTTATGACGCAGATAGTGGATGAGATGTTACAACATCTTTTTTATGCACACAGGGTAAGCACACAGATCTTCTGGTGAGTGAGCTGTGTGCTGACAGACAACAACAGCCTAATAAAGGACAGCACTGAATAGACAGTGAAGTGTGTAATGTGACTTATTTTAGGTGCCTAACTGCATGTGATAATAACGTGATGTTTGATACTTTAAAACATAAAATGTCATCTATGTGATGATGGTTAAACTGAAGTATTTTGGAAAATGTTAGTCCAACCAAGTTAAAACAATTTGCGAGGGAGATCTTGGCACATTAGTCAGTTTGGAGCATGGATGCCTTTAAAGCCAGGGACAAAGAGATGAGATCTGAAGCAAAAGGTAAATATAGTTTTTATTAAGGTATAGCAACTATTATTTTTATTTTTTTTTAAAAAACAGCACTTTATTCTGATGGAGACCTGCAGGTAATAAAATATTAGTTGCGAGCCTAAGCTTGGTTTATGACCTTGTTTTCCAGATCTCATCCCTCCAGATTCAGAGATTTGTTCGTACGCATTTTAAGAGACTCTGTTTTTGTTTTGTTTTTTTCATTTTGCACCAAAAACAGTGTGGGGAATACATTTAGGAGAGGTTACTGGGTTTAGGGGTTTTATCCAAATGGTCTCAGTTGGGCAGGGTGTGTGCATATGTGTGTGTGTGTTTGTATCAGATCAATAGAGCATCATAAGTCCAGGGTTGAAAGGTCAGGCTTATAAAAAAAACAGAGCGAGAGACAGCGCCATGGGGGGGCTGAGAAATAGAAGGCAGAGCAGCTGACGGCTGACTGCTGTGTGTGTGTGTGTCAGTTGTGTATGGGACATATAGGCCAGGTGTCCTTGGTGTTCTCTCAGTATCAAATCATTTTTCATTGTGAAACATTCATCTTTGCTATGAAAAAGGAGTATGTTTGTTAGTGTGTATGTGCGTGTGTGCGTGTGTGCGTGCGTGCGTGCGTGCGTGCGTGCGTGTGTATGTGTGTGTGCGTGTAGTGCAAGTAAGGAGAGAGTCCTCCCTTCCTTCTTTGTGCTTTTGTTCCCAATCCCCTCAGGAATCTATTTAACAGCAGGATTCAGTCAGGCTTTTATACTTGTCATAATGGCAGGTATGAGAATGTGTATGACTGTGTGTGTATTGGATGCATATCTATATAATATAATTATATGTGCATGTTGGAACCAATGCAGACCCATCATCTTTGTATTTGTAGTGAGGGAGCCACCCAGTGAAACACAATTACCCAGGGATATGATGCAGTCTGTTCACATGATAATCACATGTTAATGTCCCCACTGCCACAGCTCTAGCAACATTCTTATGGTTTCATATTTTCAAAATAAATGCTAAAATATTTTGAAACCTGTCAACACATTTTGGCTTCTTATTGTGTGTTAAGACTTAGGGATGGGACCATTATTTATGTGTTTATTTAGAGATTTTTACATCATTTTGTTGCTTCCAACTTGTGTTCCTTACGTACTTAACTCCGCAAATTCAAATTTTTGTCCAAGTATGTATGGTTTAGTGTCACAATGCTATTTTCGTGAGCCCTTCTAAAAACATTTTAAATAAAGATCAGATTTTTATAGCATTTGTTGCTGTTGTTATATCTGAGCATTTTGGTGGTCTAGTAGTCTGAAACACAAACCCTGCACCCCCAATGTACCCTGTTTGAGTCCAGCAGGGGACTGTAGTATGTAGGGTACGATGTTGGATTCTTTGATCCAATACACCAATATATTACAACGTATTTGGCCGATAACCGATACTGATATTGATATAGCCACTTTTTTTCCCAACCTAATTTCAGTGATCATCAAGTCTTCTTTGTAGTGAAATTAACATCATGTTATGCATGTATGCTCTTATTGTAATGGCTCACCAGCAGATGGAGACATGAAATACAATACTTTTCAATTTATATGATATTCACTCATTGAACTCACAATGAATGGATTTACAAAATGTGTCTCACTCGTGATAAATTCTAAAATTATCAGCCCTTTACAAAAGGGCTTGAAGCAACGACTTTTAGGCAAACCTGCAAACAGCTCCTTGTTCTGTGTCAGCTTATGTCAACAGTATGCAGTTAAAAGAGTTTGTAAAAACCTGAGCTAGAAATGGTTGGCAGAATCTGACTCTTAGGGTTGCAACGGCATAAGATTTTCACAGTACGATAACCATCTCAGAAAATACCTCTGTTTCATCACATCACAGTATTAAAGAATTCATATTATCATCAGTCAGTATGACCCTTAAAGGAATGAAAATGGAAGAGTTATTGTTGGTTAAAAAAAAATACATTTTAACACTATAATTGAGACTTGAAACCATTTTGTAAATGGAAGTATGTGTAAGTCTCCCCTTAGAAAATAACTAAAAACAAGGGGAGAGTCTAAGTCAATTGCATTTTTTTTTTCAGTGCTGTAGATAAACAAATGCACACGGTTTGATAACTCAATTTATATATCATGGTATACCTTGAAACCTGTATATTGCTGCAACCCCACTGACACTGAATGGAACACAATAACTACCTTAATATTACCATTTGCTTGTCCAAAGTACTGTTTTCCAGACAGCGAGTCAGTGGGGCTGCAGCAATCCCAGCAGCACACATAAACCAGAGCCCTCTATCTCAGCCAACTTCTTCGACTAAATAAACTGTGTCATAGTTTTTGGTGCAGCATTTGTATCACCATTTGCTGTAACATATTGCCTTAAAGTGGATTTGATGATTGCTGAGTGACTTACGGTCTTGTGGGACTTCAATTGGTGCTGCTTCATGCCACAGTAGCAACAGTAATGACACAAGAGCCAGGGCCACATGGCTGCCCTGCCCCAACATCTCTCTCCCTCCGATTGGCCGGCCTCGTCCCTCGCCTCTCCTGACTGGCTAGGGCAGTTCTCCTGACAGCCGCGCCGAGGACCTACGAGCAAAGACCCAGAGACAGTGACAGATGGTTAGGATGAAGACAGTGTAGTAGACCACACTGTATATCTACAGTATGAACTGTCTGTGTGCGTAGGTAGGTGTGTAGCTGTGTTTATATTCTGGCATGAGATTGTGTGTCGTCTCTGGCCTACATTCACAGCTGAGTCCCTTCATGGCTCCCTGGAGAGATCAGCCTAGAAACAAAGCCAAGGAGGAACTCTGTGGCACTGATTCTTGAAGTGGGATATGGCTTCAATCACAAGCTGCTTTACAGTAAAATGTTCCAATCATCTGCCCAGAAATGATGATTGATAATGTTGAGATGTGATTGATGGAATGATCCCAATGACACAGTGTCTTTGCTACAATGTACAATTGTAAGATCTTTTAACTTAAAGTTACAAAGGGGTATTTAGGTGCTTTATAGGACTAGGAAATATATTATATTACTACTTATCATCTCACCATATATGGCACTTTAATGACAAGACATTTTGGCTCACAGGTCTCATATATATGTGAATTCCCAAACTGAATTTATATATCTTAAATGCTAAATTCTTTGAGCATATGTTTTATTTCAAAATTTAAAAGGCAAAATCCATCCATCCATTTTCATCTGCGTATCCAGGGCCAGGTCATGGGGCAGCAGGCTGAGCAAAGTACTCCAGACGCCATTCTCCCACGCAATGCTTTCCAGCTCCTCCTGGGGCACCCCGAGGTGTTCCCAGGCCAGATAAGATATTTAATGTTGTTTAATTATGTTTTGGGTCTGCCCCGGAGCCTCCCGCCAGTTAGACATACCTTGAGAAGCTCTAACGGGAGGTGCCCAGGAGGCATCCTGGTCAGATGCTCAAATTACCTCAACTGACCCCTTTCGACACGAAGGAGTTCTACTCTGAGGTCCCTATGAATGTCTGAGCTCCTCATCCTATCTTTAAGGCTGAGCCCAGCCACCCTACAGAGGAAACTTATTTCAGCCACTTGTATCCGCAATCTCATTCTTTTGGTTACTACCCAAAGCTCATGACCATAGGTGAGGGTTGGGACGTAGATGGATCAATCAATCAAAATCATTGCCCTCTTGCTCAGCTCCCTCTTCACCACAGTAGCCGCATCACTACAGACAGCGTGCTAAACCACCTATCCATCTCACGCTCCATTCTACCCTTACTGATGAACAAGACCCCAAGTAATTGAACTCCTTTGCCTTGGGCAAAATGTAATTCTACAAAACTAAACATCACCATGGGAGCAAAGATGAATGTGTTCCCACTCATACCAAGCTTACAGCCCCGTTGCCAGAACAAAATATTGGAATTGTAGGTGTCTGCAAACCCTGGATATATTAAATCATCAAGATTTCTAAAGTGACGTAGTATATGAGCTGACTTTGTCTTTGGGAGGTGGAGAGGATGGTGGATGGGATGTCACCTAGGTGACATGCCTGCCAAGCTACAGACCACTGTTCAAACCAACACACAACAAAACCAGGGATTGTGCCCCCAAAACTATGTTTTTTAAGCCCAAACATGATCTTTCTTAACCATACCCAAGTAGTTTTTGTTCCTAAACCTAACCACATGTTAACCACAGCACTGTTGAGATGTAAAGTTTCAATGTATCCGCTACAAAATAATGTAGAAATGTAACGTATCCGTGGCGTGCAAAAATGTACAATGCCAACATTTTTTTTCTGGCAACTGGGTTGTTCCTTTGGCTTTTGCCTCATACCTCTTTCTGGCCTCAGCTACAATGATGGCACTGAGTGGTAAACCTGAATAGGAGCTTGAGACTGATCTCGCAGGAGCTTGTAGGCTGGTGAAAGCACAGACATTACATCCATGTTTTTGTAAACTCAGTGGTTTCAGCCCTTCTTCCTGCCACATTATTCAGCAGCGAGCCCACAAGCCAAAGATTTCTCATTTACTCCCCACCACCTCCACATGACAGCCAGGTCTGTGTACTGGCAACCATGGCAGGACCACCTGCCCACTGTTAATCCCTGTCCCTCATGCTGCCATCCCCCACCAGGATCAATGCTTCACTCTGTTTCAAATCACACCACAGCTCAAAGCTATGACAACAGGATCAATTTTTAAAAAAGAAAAAAAAAAAAAAAAAAAACAGGTGGGAGTGTGGGGGTGGGTGTTTACCATAAGGTTGCCATTTCATATCTCCTGGAAAATATGGGAAAATGAGGGCGGTGAATATGACATAACATAAAGGACAGCTGAGGTATTGAGGAGGGCTGAGACTGCACTGGGCACCACCAGGCCACTGTATGAATAAACAAAGAAGACTGAACTTGTATCCCTTAATTTAAATGTTTAATATAGTTACAATTACCTCAACGGTTATAATTCTATTAGTATAGTTCCAAAAATAATACATTAATATAATTAACTCATTGTATTAATTACAGCAAGACTATTAAATCTTTGAAAGAGGAAACATTAGTCCTCCTTTTATAAATGAAAAGCTGAATGCATAAGCAATTAAACGCACCTTCACTCAGTACAGTATAGGGTTTTACTGCTACAGCTTCACTTGGTGTGGTATGATCAGTACCTAATGGTGGCTAATCGGTGTTGAACCTGTGCCATTTGTATGATGTACCTCTTTAAAATGAAACTTCATTTTTTATCTTTTTTTTCCCAGCATTGTATCTAATAACACGTGTTTACTGTAACTATTCAAAATGTGTAGAGGTCAGTTTCAGGCTGTTTTATTTATTTCTTCATCATGTCTCTCAGTGGAACATGGGCCATATGAGTAACGGAGTTTTTAGTCTAGCATTAGCAAATACACGAAATGTAGCCACATGCTTTTAGTATGAGAACACTAAGCACCTTCAAGTAGTTTAGCAAAACTATCATTGGAAAAAAAAATGACAGGAGTGACTTTTGGTCTTCCCATGGCCTTCAGAGGACTCAAATGATACTACCTCCTGTTGATCACGTGACTTGTGTAATGTTCCAAATTTTTTATTTAAATTTCTAATTATCATAGTTCATGGTGATGTGTAGTGTTATAGAGTGGGGCTAAAATAATAATTATTATTATTTTAAGTGTTGTAGGTAGTTTTTATTGAGGTTTTACAATATGTATCAAGAGACACCTTGCTTGATAATATGTATAATATGTATTATACTGATACTTTGAATGCATAAATATGCATGCAATGTCCTGTGCACTGCTGTAAAGAGCCCTTTGTTGACTTAAAACAACTTTTCTCTACTACTACTGTGCTACTGTTACACAGAGGTTTGGTCTCATGTTTTAGCATTTACCTTTTATTTATTTTATTTTTTTTTTAGCATCTATTCATGAGGATGAAAATTAGCCTTCAATGTCACTTGGGCTGATTTACAGATTTTTTTTCTGTTTTATGTTAATAAAGCTGTCCAGCAAAATTACAAAAACTCCCTTAGAAAAGCTAAAATGATACAAAAAAACAAATGTTTTGATTATTTACTAATGCTTTACTGTACAATAATCAGCATGAAGCATATTAGCACTGTGAAGTTACATTAGAAGAAGTCTATGATAACGCTATTTCCTGATGATCATATAAACTGTTTTGCTCAAAAAATTGATCCAAATCAGCCTTTTTTACTTTAATTTTGGAGCTGTGAAATAACAGACTGATTTCACAACAGAGGGGACACAACAGCTTTTTGGCCTCGGGGCAGCAGTCAGATTTCACCCAAAACCTGCAAACACCTACCCTACACACACACACACACACACACACACACACATTATGCATAAACCATCTGGTGGTATGTCAGTCCAACGCTATCCAACTAAATAGCTAATCTGCCCCTGGGGATTTACTACCCCAGCATAGGCTGGCATGAGGTGCCAATCACACACACACCACACACACACACACACACACACCATGCATGGATGCAGATGCACGGGGAAGTACAGTACATGGTCACACATGAATGAAGACGCACCCCGACACACCCTCATCCTGCTCAGCACACGCACACACACACACACACACACACACACACCACACACACATATCTCTGTAGCCCAGCTGTTATGAAACCTGAACCAGCATCACCCCATCTCTGTTAATTACTGAACTCTTTTTAGAAGATACAAACACACACACACACACACACACACACACACACACCAAAGCACACCAGAGGAGAAGAACAGTAAAAGGAAGGGATTAGGGAAAGAGCATGCCACACAATCCACTATGAGCCTTAAAACAGAAATCTGCTTTGAATTGCAGATCTGTTCCCAGCAGAGAAGTCACAGAGAGAGAAATCAAGATAAAGAGGGAAGACAGAGGGAGAGAGAGACATGGACAGAAAAGAAAGAGAATGGCAGTGAAAGCTCTGAAATAGGTCAGTGTTTCTTCCCACGTGTGGAACCTTCTCTACACACTGCAGTGCATTATAAATGACGGCACACAGTGATACTCTGAGGCTGAGCGCATATGCAGGCGAGAAAAAAGGGTCAATGAACGTCATATACTACATACTACACATTACCTCACATGGCAGTGGAGAATAGCATGTATACTGCTGGCTGCTAAAACCTGGGACCTATTTTACAAAACTGATATCCAACTATTTTTACAATCTAATCACAAATGTTGGCAGAATCCTGCTTCACAAATGTGAAACATATTAATATTGCAAATAGTTTTTCAAGCCCAGAATTAGCTGCCTTCTAATTAGACAAACTCAACAGGATAAAATGGGGGTATGTTGTGCTCAACATCTGTTTTCGTTCCCAGTGCCCCAATAGAGGGTTATCATGCAGGCATTAGACCTTGCCAGGAGGTGGATGGTGGAAGTGGCAGACAACGCCAATGGTATTACAGATCACAGACTGCATAAAAAATGGAAGAGGCCACCCTGACGTCACCCATTGGTTTGTGGACTGCTGTTTTAAAGCCCCAAATTCAGTATTTTGGCTGCCCCCATCTTGGAATTTTGGAGCCAAATGTGACCATATTTGGATGAGAGGGTGGAGCTGTGGGGGAGTGATGAGGTGAATCTGACTGAGAGGACACTATCGGCAGATAACCTGTCACTCAAAGTGGCCAAGCCCTTAATTATGTATAATTTAAGCCTTAAAAAATGAAACCAGGTGAGTTATATAAGTATTCAAGTATTTTTGGCACTTCCATGTTGGCTTCATTTCTCAGCCCCAGAAGCTGTCGCTTAGAGGAGACATGTGGTTGTCTACACTCTTCACTAATGGTGGGTTCACTCTTAATGTGAAGCAAATTTTAGTCTCGAGTTACTTACAAATATATGGACTGTTTTTTTTAAGGATTTTGTAACTGGCAAATTTTCGCTTTTGTCACCTGTGCTAACAGTTCTACTGAGGAAGGCCGCTAACGGCTAACTTGGTTCATAGTAAACCACTACCAATAGCTGAAATCAAATAATGTGAACATGGAGGCTCCATTCCCAGGACAATCTTGTACCAAACAAACTTAAGTTACTTAATGCAATTAGTTAAGAAGCAGCTCAACAAAATAGCATATACGAGTCACAGACACATACTTTCAGAACTTACCATGTAGTCCTATGGCTTCGTTCACTAATTTCAGAACTCTCTCCTTTTTTGTTCAGTTTCTGTACAGTACTGAGAATGGGCCCTTTCACACTGCTTCTTCAATGCAGGCATTTCCTACCATTATGCTGTCTTACTGTTCTGTTTAAAAGGTACAATCGCTGAATGAGGGGAACAGAGATGTCTCACCCTTAAGCCAGCATCAGAGGAAGTAACAGTGCAGAAATGATGTCTGTATAAATGGAACAGCCAGCAAGATGGGATCCTGGGCTGCAAAGGTGTGACGTTTTGATGACACGTTATGCCTTCCATCGCTGGGCGATTTAAAAAGTAGCTGATAGCAGTTAGCAGCTAAGTACAGCAATTAAAAATGTCCGCAAACTGGGAAAACAATGAACTCCAGAAGCTCCCTCCCCTCTGAGCAGAGGATGAGATCAGCCGCCATATAACAGGGACAGTAAAAGATTGTTACTGCCATATTATGCCATTGTTATAGTTTATAAAGCACTGCCAACATGTATGTTATATGTCACACTAGAGGCCAAAACTTGTGTTACATGTCACTCCCATCACGCCTCTTTTGATTCCACAATGCTGGCAATCTGTTTATAATCACACACTGAAGCAGCAAGATGCTGACATTGTTTGGTTCTGTGTAAAAATGTAAAGGAGGCATGAACAAAGGATTTCGTAGCAGCTCTATAGCCTGATCTCTGTATAAAAGAGGGCTGTTGAGTCATAGAGCTACGTGTGTCCACAGACAGCGACAATAAGTTTGTTCTTAGGAAAATCTATACAAGATCTCAATGCTGATGGGCTTTAGTGACACAGCATCATGCAAAGTTCTCGCACTAGTTGAAAAAGTTCATCTTACACAAATACACAAATGGCGCATTTTTCGGGTGTACCTGTCATTTGTATTGCCTGGTGTGAAGTTGCATCTTTTGATTGAAAGATCTTTGTATGTGAATGCCCCGCGAAAAACACATTCAGTGTAAATACATCATAAAACCAAGAACCAAATAGCGCTATACCAAAATCAGGAGGACACTGGAGTTAACACTTGTTTTCAATCTGGCATTCTTGCAAAGCCTTGCTCGGTGTCAGTCACAAAAAAATGGTTGTGGCCCTGATCATGGCAGTGGCTCCAAAAAGTGGAGGATCAATGTGCAGGTCAAAGGTGTCACAGGATAGTGTGGGGGACACAAACATTCGTGCACAAGTGCTGCACAGAGCTGGTGGGTTTGGTTTAGCTTGCTGCTCTGACAGTATGGTAGTGTACTAGATTGTAGGTTGTTTCACATTTCTAGTTGACACAGTTTGGTTTACACATGCTGGGAGACAGACAGACACACACACACAAACACACACTAGGTGACCTAAAAGACTAGTTGATACACAGCCAGGTCAGAGTTACCTTGGTTTAGCCTGAGGTTCACGACCTCAGGCACACATTATCATCACACACACAAACACACACTGAGTACTTCTCCTAACATTACATCAAAGAGTGCATCACAGAAGCCATTAGACAAATGGATGCAATTTCGTCTGGCCTCTCCTTCTGTGTCCTGTGCTACAGGCTCTAACAGAAACAGACTGGCCTGTTGCAGGCTATTTCTAAAATTAACATGTTAATTTGTGCTATGTGTATATAGTGTTTTGTGTATCAGTGAGCACTGCTTAGTGACCTTCCATGAGTTTGGCCAGAAGCACGCTCAAAGTGCAAATCATGACACAGAGCTTTAAAAAAAAAACATGTTAACCTACTTCTAGAAACTGCATTAATTTGCTAAATGAGACAGCTAAGACAACTGTTCTTCAAATATTATACAACTTCTTCCTGTATTTCAAATGAGAGTGGACCAATGATATCTGATCATAAATGTAAGATATTACATTTCCCAGTCTTGTAAGGACAAATGGAGACTAAATCCATTCATCTTAGGACTAATTTTCTTATCACAGCCCTCATATGTTTTATTTGTCCTAAAAGAGGGAATTTAAAATGCAAGAGCTAAACAATTCCTAACCATCAAATAAACTGTGAATGAAAGCATGATAAGCATAACTGTTATAGCTACAAATACAAGGCAAGGTAGATCACATATTGAAGACACTGGAGTACACTGTAGACTTCTAGTCTAGTCTAGAGACTAGTCTTTAAACATAATGTACAGATGGATCTATAATTGTCTTATTTTTGTCTTTTACTGTCATCATTTCCTTTAGCCGTGTGCAATCACACATTAAGTTCATTGTTATGTTTCCTCTTTGTTCATGCAGACAGTGCATTCCTATTCAGCTATGCCCATCCCCAACACAGTACACACAAACACTCACACAGCCAACTGCCGCTATCCCATTGTTTCCATTACTGTGAGATTCCATTAGAGTCGATTTGGATATTGCTGGGTGCTAATGGTCCTCTACTGGCACAAACACAATGGGTAACGAGCTGAGGAGGTGAAATGACTAGAATTTGAGCGTGTATTTTAGTGTGTGTATATGTGTATGTAAACATGTCCTAAAACTGGAGAATCCCTCATTTCACACTTGAATTCCATTTAATGATTTTGCGTGTAATTATGCTTGTAGAGTACACATGAATTTTAATGCCCATGCAGATAAACAAGGCAAGTTTGTATCCATGTGTGTACATGAATGCTTGTGTTTGTCTGTGCACACCTTATCCTTGTTCTGCTTTGTAATAGCTTAAGTTTAAGCTTTGCTACTTCTATTTCCTAACTGCAGTTTTCAACTCCTCGAAAAGTAAACACCGTGATTCTGTCACTTAATGCAAAAAAATATATAAAAAATGGGAGAAGTCAACTGGCAACATATCCTTATAAGACAGTTTGTATGATATCCTAAGGCAAAGAGAGGATTTCCGCACACTTACATCTGTGCAATACTTCACTTTATGATATCCTAAGAAAATGCACACACAGCAGATCATATAATTTGCTCCCCACAAACAATTTTAGGTACTTTACATTAAGTTCTGTACATAAACCTTAACATAATGGTACAGGTGTTAGGTTTGAGAAAAGAAACATGGTGAGGATGTACCTTAAAATGATTCAGAGATCACTCAAAAGTTCCCACGGTTCTGAACACCTGTCTCCTGGTGAAAGTCCTGGGGGTAAGTCCTGTGATATGTGACCCATCCACCACCGCAATCTACGTCCTTGAGGGACTAGTTCCTTAATCATTCCTGTCAGCGCATTGGTCATCTGACTAAAGCCTTCCCAAATACATGGGTTAGACAATAAATATGTCATGATCCTGGGTTTGTTTGTATTCTGTTGTCCTGTGGACTTTGTTTGGGAGTTTTCTGTTTGTGTCTTGTTTCATGTTGTTCATTCATGTTTAATCTACTTCCTGTTTTATTTTGTAGATTCTCCCCTCATGTGTCGTGTCTGGTTTTACTTCCTGTCTTTGTGTGTTTTTGCGTTTTTTTGCGTTTGCGTGTTTCTGTCACACCTGTCTTGTTGGTCCCTCCCTGTTCCCAGAGTCCTCCTTTTCACACCTGTTCTGTATTGGTCTTGTTTGCTCCACCCTTGTTGTTAGCTAATCTCCATTTCCCTCCGTTTGCCCATGTCTTCCTATTCCAGCTGTATCTTGTCCTTGTGAATAGTTTTATAATAGTCTGTATATATACCTGTGTGTTTCCCTGTTCTTTGTCAGTTCGTCTGTGTTGATCCTGTGTTCCTCCTGGGTGCATTCTTCTGACATTCCTGTATTCATCTCTGCGTTATTCCTGTGCTCATCCCTGTTCATCATGTTTTTCCCGATTGGTTTTTATTCTGTTTTCATTTGGACTTTGAGTTGCATGCCTATACTGAATGTTTTCCATCGGCTACATTAAAGCTCACTCCTTTTTTTAGAAACTCAGACTGTCTGTTGGTTTGCATTTGGGTCCTCCTCTGAACTGACACATGACACATGACTCATGATTACATGGGATATGCATAAATTTTGGTCCAGTACTTTTTTAGGAAAACATAAACATAAAAAAAAGTCCATAAAAAGCTTGCAATTGGAAGTTCATATTTGTAACTTGACCATCAAAAATGTGTTTTTTGCAAATAATTTATCTATTGGACAAGAGCACTGCACTTATCGTGTATGTCCACCATTATTGCCAATGGGCAAACTGCAAAAATCATGGGTTTACAGGCATCCAAAAATTTAGTCTTTACACTGATGATGTAATTATTCCTTCATTTCAGGTCCTTTACTTATCACTACAAGAATGCTTTGCTGTTGTAACATACTCTGTCAGAGCAAACTATTTGGCACAAGGATCAGTTCATTTGTAGTGATTCAGATCTGAGACAGTTATGAGGCATTTATGTCAATTTTCATTATTTTCAAGGGGAAATCATTCCTACAGGATAAACCATGAACAGCACAAACTATTTGTCAACTTTGTACAAAAGTTTCAATAATAGTATGGATTTTTTGAAGTGGGTTGTATGAGATACTTATCCATAGTCAGTGTATTACCTATAGTAAATGGTGGTCGGCACACCCCCATTGGAGCAGCACATAGTACCACCACAGAAGCTGTGCAATGTACTGCTGTGGACGGGGGCAGCATCAAATCATATTTTAGACACCGAAAAAATGTCAATATCAGTTTAAGCTATATTTAGAATGTTTACCTCTACCTTAGAGAGCCCTTCCAATGGGGAACTGAAGCCATTATCTTTTCTCTCTTTAAAGCCACCAGACTCCTTTGATAAATACAGTAATTCTACCTTGCAGAAAACAGGAGTTTCTGGTCTACTGCTTCTTCCATGGGTGAGTTACTTAGGCCCAATCCCAATACCCCCCTTGATCACTACCCCTTAGCCCTTGGCCCTACCCCAAGCCCCTGCCCACTAACCCTTGGCCCTCGAAATGAAGCAACAAGGGGTAGGGGTTGAAATCTTTCCCTAGGAATTGGGACACCACTCACTATGTCACCGCGTCGCTTACGTTCAGGCATAAGATAAGATAAGATAATATAAGATAAGATAAGATACACCTTTATTGATCCCACAATTGAGAAATTCTAGTGTTACAGCAGTCAAGGGTAAAGAGTCAAATTAAAGATTTCAATATTTAAAAACTTAAAAAACTAGGCATGCAGAAAAAAGTACAAAAAATACAAGAAACAACAATAAATAATAATAATAATAATAATAATGAGCAGTGGATAAAAAGTGAGCAATGGATTAAAGTGAACATATTTAGTGCAAAGTGAATACTGAAATACGTAACTATTTTAAACAGGAAGCTGTGAGCCATCTACATTTCCAACCGGCATCTACAATGGAGTCTCCAGTTGAGTTCATTGTACCGATCGCGTTTGCATTATGCATCATGCTTCGTTTGATGAACGACAGACAACAGGGGACTTCTGCTAGCTAGATAGCTAGCTAACCAGCCAACATATTGGGACTGGCCCTTAGTGTTATTGTGTGACTTTTATTGGTGTTTTAAAGGATTAAGTTGGAATCACCAAAGTCACACAATAATACAAACTAACTAACAGATAAAACCAGCAACTATCTTGTAGTACAAGGGGAGTTGCTGGTTCGATACTATATTTGGCAAAGGTGTCTGGTGGCTTTTAAGAGAGCATAGACTGATATGATGGTAATCACTGTCTGATGGCAAAGTAAATCTGTGAAAATATTCTAAATATAGCGTACACTTTAACTCACAATGATTATTGCATTTATTCTTCAGGTGGCTAAAATACGTTTTGCTGCTGCCCTCATCCACAGCAGTACATTGCTCTGCTTCTGTGGTAGTTCTCCTGCCTGCCTGGGGGTGTGACATCACCATCAAAAAATCGGGGCTATCCCTTTAATTGTTGGTGGAGGGCCACATAATTAACAGTTAATCGATACTGTTCCCCACTTCTTAATGTGACATACAGTACATTTAATCCCACTTCTTATACATTATAAATTCACTGCATGTAGTATATAAAGTGAATGTAGGTCATACAGATCTATGCTACTAGAAGTTAGCATGATGAAAAGGTAGGCAGTTAAGATGTAAGTCTGGGTGGATTTTTTTCATGTAAACCCTCTTTCCCTCTTGCTGAAAAAGCTTGTTCTAAATACAAATCCTGAACATTTCTCCCCTGTTTTTTATTGCTCTGAGACAGTGGCAAAGCTGGAGGCAAAACACACATTATCTGTCCCCCCAGCCATTTCGCTGACCTCCATATATACCACCACCACCACCACGGCATCACCAGTTCTGTTGTACAAACACCCCAAAAATAGCCCTACATCCATCACACACAATTACCCTCAGCACCACAGTACTCTCATAGCTGCTGGGAGCCCTGCTCACACATAAATAAATACTGTATGTACAAGCAAGCCAGTAGTCAAAGGAAATCACAAACTAGTAAGCAACTGCACAAAGGTAATACACACATAAGGCCTATTCACACAGGAGTAGTATTACCTGTGGACCTCTAGTTGTAATTGTGGAGGTCGTCTGTGATCTTAATCTTGAGCAAATCCACCATAAAACCTCCACGGCAAATGACCTACCATATTTTGCCATACACACAGGTCATGTGATAATATTAGTCCTATACAAATCAGCATTATGGTGATTTGGGGTCATATGCAGGTTTTTTGTTTTATCTGTTCCCCTGTTCTGCCTCTTTCCCGGTCGAGAATTTTGGGGACTGTGTAAGCAGTTATGAATGAAAGTTTGACAGCATTTTGGGTGCAGGAGGCTTATCTCAGTACACAACATAGAGACCCATTCACAGAAAAAGCAAGCTTGAATCCATCTAAAGAGTGAAATTTCCAAAGATGATGGGATGATGAGACGGATAAGGTGAAAACATGTTTGTGTAACTCACATTAAAAAAAGAAAAGAAAAGGAGGTTAACACTGTACATCTACACTAGTGGTGCTGTGTAGTTTTTTTTTTTATGGGGGAGGTCATTTCTAAATCACATTAGGTCCTCTGGTAATACTAGTACCATGTGAATAGAGCTATACCAAGACACCAGTGTTTCATTCTCTTCCTGTTAGCTGGTGTCCCTTCCCCACTGAAATCACATCCACTTACACAAAAATCATGGATAGACATTTAACAGCACACCTTTCTGCAGGCAGGAAATGTTAAAGGCAAAAGAAGAATCAGCCATCAGCAAGCCATGTCAACAACTTAAAATGAGGTTAAGTTTAATATTCACCAGCTGAATATTTATAGGAGCTGGGTGATTGGACATTAAGCTGTGATTTTCAGATGATGTGGTTTTGTAAAGGCTCTTTTCTGATAAGTCAGAGGTAAGGAGGAGCACAAATTATTTACTTGTGCAGGTCACAATTATGTAGGCTACTTTTTGTACCATTTGGGCAGTTTCTATCAATAAGACATTAGGATAAATTCCCATAAATCTGCAGCTCCTCTCACTTGAGTAGCGACACGCAATGACTGATGACTTATAAATGGTGAATGGACCTGCACTTGTATAACACCTTTCTAGTTTTCTGTAAACACAAAGAGCTTTTACACTACATGTCACATTTACAGTACCCATTCTCAAACACATTCATATGCTGCTGGTGGCTGAGACTACCATACAAGATGATACTTTCTAGTCAGTTAAACATTCACGTGAGCCCTTTGGAGTTTGATATCTTGACTGGAGGAGTCGGGGATAGAACCGGTAATCTTCCAGTTAGAGGACAACCTGCCTCCTCCAATAATGACTGATAACTGATGACCAACAAAACCAAATGTCATTTCAGTTTATCACAACTAAGTAAAAACTCTTTTTTCCTATTCCAATTATTATTCTGTCACAGCTGTATGCACCAAAATTCATACATATCCCATGTAATGATGGGCCAATTTGTGCATAACCCATGTATTTTGGAAAGCTGCAATCACATGGCTATTGTGTAAAGAAGATAAAGAGAGAGGCAGTCCCGAGCTGGCCCTTGGAGACCTTACTTTTATAAACCTAAACTCCGTAACTTTATGTTCATTATGTAAGATTACGTTAAGGACCTAACGTCATTTCATGGGGCACTATTCCGTAGGATATCATACAAACTGTTGTGTGTGGGCATTTCCATAGGATATGATATGAACCGCTGTATGAGGAAAAACTGTTATAAATCTGCTCCTATGACTAAAAAACCTTTGGCATGTAATTTAACATTATTTAAGAGACTTTTATTCCCAATATTTTTCAGTACAATTAGTTTGCCCTAATTAAACTGATTAAGACCAACTTCTATATGCATGTATGTCTACATAACTGTACATATACATATAAATACACACACACACACACACACACACACACACAAAACCCTGTCCTAAATGAGAAATTAGGCTATTTACCTGACGATTAGGCAGCTAGTGAACTCTGTACAGTCCATTCTTGTGAATACTCATGTCTAATGTGCAGCACTGATTGAACAGAAACACTGACTTACGTTCACTGATGTGGACAATTAGCTTCCGTCTGTCCACCCACTCTGTTGTGACCACTCAAAAGACCTGATGAGACACAAAGACAACAAATAAACAATACAATAACCTCTTGAGTCCTCTTCAACAAACAAATGACCACACACAGTTTCTTTATCAGTTTAAACAGGAAGCATCACACCAGAGTTAAACAGATATGGAAGCCATGTATGCTAATAAATTATTCCAAACAAGCAATATCTGAGGTCACTCTGACTGGACCCACTGACAGGCTATGGTGTACAGTAATACTGAATATGTTTACAGCTAAACCAGCTCAAGTTTTGTGTGCAAAGAAAGACAGTTTGCAATAAAGTAAGTCTAAAGAGAAGACGCCAGAAAGATGTGCTGACTGCTCATTAGTGGGTGTAAGTCTGAGTGCAGGAAGAAGCAGTAAATACGGCAGAGCAGACAGTGGCAGCACACACACACACACACACACACACACACACACACACACACACACACACACACACACACGCCTTAGGACTGTCTGCAGCAGTGTTATTTCTTCAACTATGTGTTTGTGCTTTCAAAGAGCTCGTCTGTACGCCAGCCGCTGCCCTCAGGATCACAGGATGCTCTTTCCCTCTTCCTTTGTATCCTTCTTGTCTGTGTTGCTGCTGCTGCACATACACAAACCAACACTGACACACAGTCTGCCTGGAGGTCTGTGGAAAAGCATTTAAAAAAATATAAAACACTATCTTTAAACATACATCACTGTATGTATAAACAGTTTGCGCTACAATAAGAACAATGTTTCCGTCAACACAACAAAACCAAACTCTACTTTAGCGGCTAATGTAGCTTTGAGAATCAAGCTGAGATGAGCAGAGGCCCAACGCAACACAGTGTAAAAGGCTGCCCCTATAATGACACCGAGGGCATCCTTACCTTGACACAGAAGGGGTCAGCGATTAAGTCACATGACGACTTGTGATTAAGGAGGGGTCGGTAGTAAGGTTTAAGGCCCTGACACACACTGCGTTGCCTCTCATCGGCCTTTGTCAACATTTTGATGGCTGATTTGGAATGTTGAATCAGCGTTGGCAACAGTGGAGCAGTTCAGCTCAGCGCACAAGAAGAGAAACAGAATTGAGGAAAGTAAACAAAAAGCAAAAGTCAAGAGGAAGTGAGATCAAAACAAACTTGTACATAAGGTGAGATTTTTTTCTTTAGTCATTGAGCTCTTTAACAGAAACATTTTGTGATGGTTTGTGGTATTGTTGACTGGTATGGTATATATGCTCTGTTCTTTCAACATTGGATTGTGTTGTTAGTGTGCCAACTGGCTAACTAGCGTCATGACGGTCTTCCGGTTTCCTTCTCTAAATGACAAATACAGTCTACTGCCATCTGCTGGTGTGGAGAGTTATTTCCTCTCACGCAGGCTTAGAACGTACGTGCTGGTGGTGTGTTCATGTGCAACTTTTTGGCTGAAACACAGGTGACGTGAAGCATAACAACAGTCTGCTTTCATTCTAGTTCCCTGAAGTCAATTTGGTGTGTCTGGGCATTTAGATGACAAAACCACTTAGTTAGGATTAGGGAAAGATTGTGGTTGATTCACATGACTACCAACTGATGTGACAAAATAACTGGGTCCAGTTGGGACTGGGTGGATGGGGCTAGGTCTTGCTGGACTCCACAGAGTCCATCTTTTTTGTCCAAAGTCAACCTCAAATTGTGCTATGTTACATTTGCACACTGAGTCCAAAACTTTCATCCATCATAAAATATTTCTGCATTTTTCACATTCGTCAAAAGCCTTTAGAGACCAAGAGACTTGTTTGACCAAGAATCAGTACAGAAAGTCTGATTGTAGTAAATGTGACGGCAGGACACATTCATGACAAGACAGGGAAACGAGTCGATCAACATCCTTTTTAGAAGTCAGATAGCAGACTTTCAACAGGTCAGATAGTAATATTCAAGTGGATAATGATGACGGGGAGGAGGATGTGGATCACACACAGACAGAGAGAGAGAGAGAGCGAAAGTGTGGAGACAGAGAGGAAGGACAGCTTAGCTCCTTAAGCCGCAGTGCCAAATGCCAGACACAGGGGAAGAGTGGCAACAGACAAGACAAGATGTACTGAACACACACAAAAAAACATAACATTCTCTGCATGTATCTACAGAGGGCATTTTTAGGTCTATCTCAATAACCTAATATAATAAACACTTTACAAATATGCCTTTGCTTTGACAAGGATATGATTGAAAATTACTTATTTTTGCTATTAAATTATTTACACCATATGAATGTAAAAGCATCTTTAAATGTACTCAGCTGCATTCTGAAAAGTATATTCAGAGTGGTTACACTTTCAAATGATCAGTATTCATAAACTGTTACATCATCCTTAACTCTCTCTGATGACTAAAGAGTTCATCAGATACATGTTTAAGCAGTTAAACCCCCCCGACTACACTATAGCACATATTGAACATCTGGGGGAGAAATGTTTAACTGGGTTAAGTGCATTGCCAAAGGGCACAGTAGTAGTATGCCCTACTTGAGGAGACTGTGTATGTGAGTAAGGCTGCAGCGCTGTGTATTACTACTGACACACACTGAAACTCTCTGTATCATCTGGTTTTGCAGCACCACTGTCTTAGCTGGCCGTGAACCACACCTGAAGTCCCAAACCAGACCCATCTTCATCCTAATAACATTTTCTGTAAACCCTAAACTGATCTACTGGCCAACCACACCCAACAACCGCATCATCACACAGAAGGAAGCATGCATCTCATGCATGGCCGAGAGGCTTGTGACAGAGCGAGACGTAAACAGCAATGGTGTCTTCCTCAGCTGATCTGTAACGTTAGCTGGCTCAGTGGTGCTAGGTGAGCAATTAGTAATTGCACGCTTACTTCTGCACAGTGGTACTGTTGGTGGGTGTAGTTCTGTAGAAAGAAAATAGTTCCTACATGAAACTGCTCGCAGCAAGGTCAGTGGATTATTTTGAGCAGCCGGGTCATGATTTCTTGAAAGAGACATTGATGTTGAATTTTTCAAATATATTTTCTTTTTGGAGCTTTGAGCACCACAAGCTGAGTGCTATCTATTCCCATTATATTGGGGAGAAGGCAGACATCTCGATGGCTGATATCTCCAACGTTTGGACATTCATACCAAAACAATCTAGACTAATAAACAGCTCTACAGGCAAGAAGAAAAATATGTGTTTTTGATTTGAGGTTGAACTGTCCCTTTGACTTGAGTTTTAGTTGAGTGTTTCCATTTTGTATTATGTTATACAACTATACAGTTGGCGATCACTTGACCTGCTTATCATGTTATCTATGATGGATCTTGATGGTTTATCCATCTACCACTCTTATCAGTTTGATCAGCAGAACACATACATTCTGCCTGATCATCAGAGACCAGATGCACAGCTGCTCTGTTTTCTACTTATATTTAATAAAGGACTGTTTTGTTGTCACTCAACAATGCTACAATGCTCGCATGAAGCAAGGGTTGTCAATTAAATGCAGTTTGTCCTAAAACAAAAAACAACAAAAAAAAACAACTTCCGCAATCAGACAGCTGGTTAATTCACTGCATCCTCTATAAGCTTACTCTGTTAACACTAATTTAAGATCAAATAATAAAGTCTGAATTGGAAGATGAACACGGAGTAGACGGACCTTTGATTGTAAATAATCACCCTCAGTAACTTATAGTGAGTCTGGTGTACAGAAGCTAAAAGCAAGGAGCTACATTTGGTCGTAATGTGATTACAGTCCATTAGTCATGCTCTAAATCTATCCTCAGATCCCAATAGATGGGACTTCTGTCAAATTATCCTGCTGAAGTACAGATTGCCTTACGACAATATTACTGTATACATTCTCTGCAAGTGAAATATTGACAACCTGGATTGTCATTCTACTCTCATCACCAAAAAAAAAATGATTTGCAGGCATGAAGCCAAAATTCTATAAGGATTCAGATTGTAGCCTTCTCAAGACCTTTGTTCCAAAATCAGAAATGCTGCCGACATGAAATGATCAATTGTTCACATTTCCAAAGGTTTTCCAATGTAGCTTTTTAGGATATTTTCAGCTTTATGGTATTTTATTTTATTTCATTTTAAAGAATTTTCTGTATGCAGTTTGTATGCACCACCATTAACATTCTTGTAATGCCTCTCCAAACTTTCAACCCAATTGCCAGACAAAATGTCAGCATTGTACATTTCTGCACGCCACATATACATTTGCATGATATTACGTAGCGGTACATTGAAAATTTAAGTTTCAACAACACACTGATTTATGCATAGTTAGATTTAGGCACAAATACCACTTGGTTATACTTAGATAAAGATTCTGTTTTGGCTTGAAATACCTGGTTTGAGGGTCAAAATGCCTGCAGGAAAAGCAATGATGTCTCAGTGAAAAACAGTTTTCATGTCTAAAAAGCTGCTGTAAACTGCAATGATTTGCTTAATCACCATCAATTTTGTTAACTGTTTGTCTCCAACAGTGTAAATATTTCTATATATATGAATAAAATGTGTTGAAGTATCTCTTTAAAAAGTATAAACAACAGAAGAAGCCAGCAAGCCAGCTCTGTGTCCAGCAGTAAACTGGGTGTGTCTTCACACAGAGACTGTAAATAGTAAAGACTGCACTCAGTGTGTGAGGTGAATAAAGAAAGGACTGATGTTGTTGATGCCCTCAATCAAACACACCCTAGTGCAGCTTTCTCTGAGCTGCTTTCAACAGCCTCGTGGGACAATAAGGACTGTGTGTGCGTGTGTGTGTGCGTGTGTGTGTGTGTGTGTGTGTGTGTGTGTGTGTGTGTGTGTGTGGGAGGGGGGGGGGGGCACTTTGACGTCCAGTCTATCACCTGCTATTCCCTGATCTATAACAGGTCTAGCACTCACCAATTCACTAATGACTGTCCCAGAGGTGTGTGTTTGTGTCCGTGTGTGTGTGTGTGTGTGTGTGTTATGTACTCTTCTATACATGCATATTACCTCCCACCCCCATACATCCCCAACCTCCTATTCACCCTACAGCTATGGCCTTTGAACTCAGTCCATTACTGTGCCACACACACACACGCACACGCACACACACACACACACACACACACACATACATAGAGGTCGTGGCAATGAATACCTCATGCACACACAAGAAGGTCACAGGTCACATGCTAAAGAGGTTGTGAGGGAAATGTCTATATGACAGTGACATCATTTCCTCAGTATAGACGTTCTTTAAATGGGTTGACATGACAACCACTCTCAGGAGCTAATTGGCTAATTGGGAAAAGTGTGGGAGGTGTTTGGATCATGTTTGTGTGTAACAACAGCATTTATGAATCCAAATTCAATATTCAGCACTGCACAGAAATATTATGATGATGTTGTTTCTTAATTTTTTGTTTCTCCTACCTTAGTGGCAGCCATTGACATTAGTTCATTAATTATGCTCATGCTGACTAGTCCATCACATCAAATATATTTTGTAATAATATCTGTGACAACATTATCCTTGTTGTGTGGTAATGCAGTTGAAAGCGTGAACTCTGACTTGGGATGCATTTATGTGCTGGTGAGGGGCTCTGAAATCTGAGATGTTAGAATTGGCTGCTGAACAGCTCTGTGTTAGTGAAGAGGGCAACCTGAATCCAGAAGACACACAATGAGCAAACATAAACACTGGCAGCTAAAACACTGCTCTTCACTGTTTTATTGAATTTACACTCAATTCCAAACCCACTCCAGAAAAAAATGTTGCCATTGTATGTTTCTGTAAACCACAGTAATGTTGTGTGTTATTATGTAGCGGATATGTTGAAACTTTACATTTTTGTTTGTGAAACTCCCTGTTGGAAAAACAGTGACAAGTCACTAAAAAACAGCAGGTTTTGTTGTTTATTGGTCTCTACCAGTGGTGTGCAGCTTGGCAGGCATCTTGCATGGGTGTCACACTATCCATTATCTCCTCCACCTCCTGATGACAGGTAGTTCATATACTACATCAGTTTAAAGACATTGATATGATACCTATAAAACGTACAATGACTGTATTCCATCAACCTCCATCTGCTAAGAAAAACTAAGGTGCATTTGAAAGCTCAGGGAACAGCTACTAATTGGTACTTAAGAATATTTTTTGTGGCCTAAAATGAACTTCCATGTGCAGTCTGAATGCTGCTGCTAAGACTAGGTTACACTAAATGTATATACTTTATGGGATTATGGCATAACAAAGATCAAAATATTACAATATAGCACATAACATGATCTTACTATATAATGACGAAAACGCTGTCTGTGTGTCTGTTCCACGTTTTTCTCCTCACTGACTTGGTCAATCCATGTGAAATTTGGCACAGTGGTAGAGGGTCATGGGAGGATGCAAATGAAGCAATATTACATCAATTGGTCAAAGGGGGGCGCTATAGCAACCGATTGAAATTGCAAACTTTGAATGGGCATATCTCATGCCCCGTATGTCGTAGAGACATGAAACTTTGCACAGAGATGCCTCTCCTCATGGGGAACAAATTTGCTTCAAGAACCCATAACTTTCAGTTATATAGATTTTCCGCCATTTTGAATTTTTTTGAAAAACACTTAAAATCAATCTCTTCCTAGGAAGTTTGACCGATCTGCATGAAACTCGGTGAACATGATCTAGGGACCAATATCTAAAGTTCCCTCTTGGCAAAAGTTGGAAAACTTACTAAAACTGAGCTTCTATAAGGCAATGTATTTTGCGGAGGGCGCGGCTCATCACATAAAGGTGTATAACATCTCAAGGGTTTCACCGATCACCACGGAACTTTGTAGGCATATGACCACACATAATCTGAGGGGACCCCTCCATTATTGACCCCATCAAACAAAATGGGGGCACTAGAGAGCTAATTTATTATCTAGGCCTAACCGCCATATAGATTTTTACTAAACTTGGTAGATATATAGAACAGGACGCCTCAAGGTGACTGGAGAAATGTAACTCTAATTGGCAACTGGGTGGCGCTATAACAACAGAAAAATGCTTAAAAATGGCTAAAATGCAACAGATTGCTGTGGCTCCCCCTGTGGCTGAATGTTTTTTTTTTTGTTTTGTTTTTTTCTAATTTTTGGTATGACTAAGTCATGGTATGGTATGCTGTACATAATCACGGAAACTGTCAGTGTGTCATTCTGTCTGTCAGTCAGTCATTCTAACAATGCGCCCCACTTTGAAGTCAATACAACATATAAACACTTTAACTATCTGTTTTAGCCCACTAACTATCCCACTATTGGCAATGGTACTACTGTATTTTCAATAAAGCAATCGCACTATCAAATTCACAAAAACTCTGTCTGAATACATTGCTCTTCTTAATGGGTTCAGTTGACTATTTAATCTGCAATTTCCTATGACCTGTATCCCAAACACACATCATGTGAAGCTGTACGTGGGCAACTGTGCACTCAATGGGTATGGACTAGTTATAGTATATTCATATAATATATATGCCATCCAATTACATAAATCATCTTTCTACATTTCACCTCTACAACACATGGTTTAGACTGTCCCCTTCCATTGAACATCTATACTCATTTACAGTACAGACATTATGTATGTGTGAAATTAACCCTCCTTTCCTCAACAAAACACTGCTCAATTAACCTTCAGCCCCTCTATGGAAGCAGAGCAGGGACAAAACACAGCAGTGTCAGATTGCAAACCCAGCCCTCTGCACAGAGAACAACCTCCAGGGAAGGTAAGATGGAGGAAATGAGGATGGAGGATGAGGGGGGTTGTGGGGCGAACGCGTGGTTGCCAGGCAATACATGTGTATATGTGGATGTCATGCTTGGCAGGAGCTGTAGCTCAATGTTGCAGAATGACCTACTTTTAATCGAAAGGGAAAGAAAGAGCGACGAACGGAAAGAGAGAGAGCAGGAGAGGAGACAAAGTGGGAAGACAGGCAGGTTCACTGGTTTGAACGAAAAAGGGGAGAGCAGGAGGAGAAGACAGAGATGGATGGACAGAGAGAAAGACAGGTGATAAAGAACTGAAAAGATGTCCCAGAGGGTCAATTGAGAGAGGAGAGGTGAAAAGAAAGAAACAGCAGACGAAGGAAGCTGTGAAGGGGAGAGGAGAGGATGCAAAGTGATTGATTGGTCAAATGGACTGAAGCTGATACTTTGTGCTTTTAATGAAAATATCTTGATCTATAAAAAAAACATCCAAAATAGTGCGTTTCCTGAAAGAAATTGTGGAAAAACACTATAATGTAAACTATAAAACCCAACAGTATTACTACTACTACTACTAGCACTACTACTAAAGTCCTGTATAGTATGCACATGCAGCATTTGGGGGCGTCAGTTGTGTGCAAGACTAATTAACTTAAGGATACAAATCACATATTTGTAAAAGGAAATACTTGTGATTCTGATAGTAACCAATCTGTACAAATTCTAAGTAAGAGAGGACCAGCCATGCTCAATACAGACCATTTAAAAATATTTTTGATGCACAAGCAGAAATGTTATCTTTCATTCAGCAGCTTTCTGCTTAACTAGACGTCATAAAACTCTATGAGCTCCTTTCCAGTTAGCAGGGGCTTCCCATAACCTGCACTTTACGGAACAATGTGTAGCTTTGATACAAGGATGTTCCTTGTATTTCCACAGTATTTAATACTAAAATGGCAAACCTGTGTCCCAGAACTTGGGTTTATATACAACTAATACCAAAGCACTGGACTTTAACCAACTCAGTTGACAGAAGAACCTGTTGGCATTGTATGTTTCTGCACATCTGTTACATTTGCAAGTGTCATACGTATCCCATCAATGTTTCAAAGTGATAAAAGCCCCGATTCCACCAAACTGCTGCAAGAGGCATCAAAACATCCTTATATTTTATAGTTACAGATTACTAATTAAACTCTCCATGATATGAACAGTGGATACATGAGTCATAGCCATCCATTTGCACATGAGCCATGTTCTAGGTACCCAACAGAACGGGTACCGAAAACGGTTAGGAAAAGTTCCATTGGTACCAACCACAACTTTTCGCAGTGGAAACGGAAAAAAAGCGTACTGAAGTGAACCACACTGTACCGTACTACTCTGAGGAAATGGGGCTAAAGTAACAGTATATGAGCTGACTCTGTCATCGGAAAGTGGAGGAGATGGTGGATGGTGTGTCACCTTGGCAAGACGCCTTCTAAGCTGCAGACCACTGTTTAAAACCAACAAATGACAAAAATGAAAAAAAAAAAGACAAATTTCAGCCCAGTTCAAACCAAAGATTTGCGATGAGATTAAACCATTTGAGAACGTTGCAGAGATAACTTGCAGTGGTGTGAACTGGCCGGTCTGAGGTTGGCTTAAGCCGGCTGATAATGTCACCTGCAACTCTGATGGTCAAATCATCGGCATCTTATTTAAGAAGTAAAATCATCACGTGTTTCAATAGCCAATCAGCTTGTAGTGAGGTCTGCTGGTCAAGTCAAAATGACCTCAGGCAGTCTGTTTGCTTGCTGCAGCAGTTGCGCCATCTCCGCCAAGCCCTCTGTTTTTTATATTATTGTAACATATTTATTATGAATACAGACCATCTGATGCTCGTTCTGTTTATGTTTTTTACCATTTCATCATTACTACAAATGCAACTTTAGCCAGTATCTCACTTTCACTATCCTCATTCATGTTTTAAGAAGCTCCTATTATATTCAGCCACAAAATAAGCCTGAAAAGCTGGAAATTAGAGCAGAGGTACAGAGAGTTGATACACCATCTCCCATTGTAAGTCCCTTGTTTCAACCCATCATGTTGCAAATTTTTGGTCTGAACTAGGCTTTAGGCTCTAAACATGGATGTTTTGTGGCAATCAGCAAGCCGTTTTTCTAGCGGGGATAGCCACGGGGTACCACGAAAAGAAGTTGTTTTTTACTGAGACATCACTGCTTTTCTAGCTGGAATTGTACTCCCAAAACTGATTTTAAATCAAAACATGATCTTTTCCTAACCATATCCAAGCTGTTTTTGTGCCTAACCCTAACCACATGTTAACTACAACATTGTTGAAAATTTTCAGTGTATCCGCTTCATAATAAAATACAAATGTAACGTATCTGTGGTTTGCAGAAACATACAATGCCAACATTTATTTGGTGATTAAGTGGCTTTAACACAGGAAATCTCTGTTTGTTTCCCCTTCTCAACCGATGTTGCTTTCTTTTTTACCATGAACACAAGTGTTCCATAACGTAGCCAAGTGTTTATTATTGTAACCACACCAACAAAAGTCCCCTAACTTTAACAAACTAGTTATTTTAACCCAAATTATAATGTTTCCCTAACCTTAACTAGTTATTAATTTTAACTCAAACTATTATCCTTCCCTAAACCTAACCAAACCTTAACCATAGAGCTGTCAAATTATAAAGCAGATTTATTTAACTGATTTGAAAGCTACTTGCACAAACAAAGTTGCACTGCTGATATGGGTGTCACATCAGAAAACGCTTCTATGTGTTGTTCTTCAGGGCAAACTTTATGTTATTGTTTTATTTGGGTGACAGTTTGTCAGATGAAATGGAAAGTAAAGCTTGCGTTAACGAGCAACCATTCTCACAGCAGACATTTTACCTGTTAAACACAGATATAATAACTAACATCAATCATGGCTGCATTCCATCCAGGTGTTTCACCTCCAGGGCTCTGGTTTTGTTCATGCTGGATCACTGCTTTCTGGTCCATCAATATGAAACAGAGCCATCAATAATGTAATAACACCTGTGCTTATCCTGCTGTATCCTCCATGACAGTGGTCTACAGTTAACAATTGCAGATTACAAAGCACACCACAGTAGTGTGAGGCAGTGAAGGACAGCTTGAAATGAGCCAACACTATAATAATCACTGGAATGATAAATATGAAATCAGTCAAACTGCGCTATATGCATCATATCAGATGAAGACCGATATCAACCACAAACTCTGTATCAGTCTAGCCCTTATCAAAAATGTGTATTTGGTGATCATATTCACAAAAGTTTTCACAGAAAGCACTTCACACGAAAAAAAAAAACAAGCAGAGCAGAAACCAAAACCACATCATGTCAAGCCACCCAGATCTCCTTCAGCTCATACTGTCTGAACAGGAAATACAAGAGGCGGGGGGACCCCAATCAGCTCGTTACCCCCTGTCAGTTTCTACCCATCACACCCGCAAAGACTGGATGGGGGCAGGCAGGCAGAGAGGGAGGCTGGGGGAGGAGAGACAAGAGGGAAAGAGGTTAAAGATGGAGACAGCAAGACATCAGCAGACTGGACCAGAGAGGCAGAGAGGGAGAAAGATAAGGTTTTTGAGAAGAGACAAAAGAGAAAGAAACACAAAGTATATGACTGGCGACTGCAGCACTGACAGTTATTACAGTGGCTGGATGCCACTGAATCAACAGTCAAAACAACGTAAGGGTATTTTTAGGGGTTGCAAATACACTGTTGTTTCCATGTGAGCTGAGAAAAAGTGATCAAATTGGATCTGTGCATCTAAAAATACCAGTGACAGAGTCAAAGAGACATAAAAATGCGTGGGGAGTAAAATGTTGTAAGATGAACAGATCAGGGTTGAAAGGATAAAGAGAGAAGAAGCATGAAAGAGAGAGAGAGAGAGACAAAAGGATATGAAAATAAAGGGTGGAGAGAAGACAGAAGGGCTCATGATGTGCCAGATGTTGTAACACTGCCTCACAAAGGAACAAGGAGGTCAATCCTCCTGTCTGTCCTTGTGTGTTACACAGAACACAAACGCTGTTCTCACAAGGTTTTTGCATGTTTTCTTATGAAAAGCAGTGCACCCAAATTTGTACACATCCCAGGTATTTTAACCCTTTGAAACCTGGAGTGAAATCACTTTCTTTCTGCTGCTTTCAGACACCTTTCACGAGTATTTAAACCTTAGAATCCTGAGCAAATTGGTGCAGTTTCCTTAAAAAACATGGGAAAAAAAGGATTGAGCAACTTGGCAAGAAAGGCCCCACAAATTGCAAAAAAAAAGGAAGAAATCAAATAGATTTAGGAAATAATAAAAAAAACTGGGGAAAAAGAAAAATGCAAGGATAAAACTATATTTTCCATTTAATATTATTATTATAACATTTTAAAATTATGTTACAGAATTGTTATGATTATTTTGTTTGTTTGTGGGGTTTTTTGATAATTTTCTTGTTTGTTTTTTGCTGATTATCTTGTTTTTTTTAATAATTTTCTCTTTTTACAGATTTCTTGCTAATTTTTTGGGTCATTTCTTCTTTTATTGCTCATTGCCTTCTTCCCATGTTTTAAAAAGAAATTAAGTCAATTTGCTCAGGTTTCAAAGGGTTAAAAGGTTGCGATCATGTGATCAATGTGCTGATGGCAGTAAACAAGGAAGCAGTCCTGAGCAGGTTGGGGTGGTGGATGGGTCACAAAAGAACAGGCTTTCACCCAGGACTTCCTTCTGGAGTCACATGTTTGGAATCATGTGAACTTTGAGTCATTTTAGGTATGTCTTCAACATGTTTCTTTTCCTAAACCTAACCACACTAACTTAACAAATCTCCTTAATAATAAATAATAAAGTAAAATCACCAAAGCCGACAGCAAAGTTAGTGAAAACCAGCCCAAAGAGAACTTCACAGAAAAATGCCTTCCTAACACTGCCTAGTGCAAATATTAATTGCATCAAAATAATATATCAGTAAATAAAATAATATAAGAGACTGGCCTCCCTTACATCATCAGATGACGAAAACCTTTAAATGGCTACGCTCAATCAAACTCACTCGAGTTGCTCTCTCACCAAACCATGGCTTTATACTGGTTATACCTCATGAGGAGGAGATCATTAAATCTATTGTCAGACAACTTGGTCCTCCTCAGTGTCAGCGCAGACTGCCCAAGCTGAGGAGCCTTTCCACAGGCGCACTGAATGGTGTCACTGTTGCGTTCATGTTTGATGATTTTTTTCCTGCCCATCATGCAGATAACTGAAGAACTTATGTACCACAAGTAACAACATAAATACAACACTGTATTCAGCCATGGCTGTTCCTGAGTCCCTGCTAAAGACTAAAGGCCGAGACACACTAAACCCACATCAAAGAACTAGTGCCTATGCTTGGCCTCACATAACCTGTGTCTCTGCAAAAAAAATTGCACTTAAACACACCAACTACAGCCAACAGCCAACTAGCATTTATGTTCTGCAACTGCATCAGAGGAAATAACTCTCATATCATACACACTGTTCTCTCACAATACATTGACCGACAACCTGACGTTAAACAACAGCCTGGTGTGGCAGGGCTCCAAGGTGATGGGTTTTTTTTGCATTCAGGAGCCCTCAACTCTGAACTATCTTTTATTACTGTACTGTCAGGATGACTTCGACTTGTTTTTCCCCTATATCGTATCATTGTATTCTCTGTATTTTCAATATTATCAATACAAACTCAAGATGTGTACTGTACATGTCGTGTCCTTCATTCCTACCCTTTCCTTAATGAAAACAATGAAACAAAAGCTGAGTTGAGGTATAAGCCAAAAGTCATGACACTGAATAGTTCTTCGCATCATCTCTGATTTGACCTCTCACCTGTCCTCATAACAATACAGTTTCTCAAAAGCAGCAGTAGGTTACCTCTATAGTTTGGCCAATATTTGACTTCCTCCACTGAGCTGTTAGCAGTGATTTTGCACCTGACAACCCCTGATATGAACATAGCTGATCCAGGACATGCTGGCATGTGTTTGATGTTTGTTTCTCTCATGTTTCCCTAAACCATAACTACATTTTAAAGAAAACTACTTTTTGACAGAACATGAAATGTTTCTGTTTTTGTGTGTGTTATAGAAATGCTTAGGCAACTTAACAGTCATTTCTATTCATGTCAGCCTTCCTGTTTATTGAGAGCTCAAAAGCAATAAAATATAAAATCAACTAGCAGGACCTGTTTGCAGCAAGGCTTTGTGGCAGTTTTCTTGTTTGGTGCGTCTCTACACGACTCAACAAAGAACCCTCCTCCTCCATCCTTCATCTGAAATATTGAAGACCTCCTGCTGACATCCAAATCACACTAAAGACGTCCCCTCTCACCTTTGTCACGACATCACGTATTCATGACATACAAAGAGGCTATTTAGTGATCCCTCCAGGCACACTGTTCACAGTCAAAAACCACACCCACCCACTGGGAGCTGGCAGCCAGCCAAATATGTTCACCGGCACTGCTAAAGGTTTTCCGATATGGCATAAAAGAATTGAAGAGCATAAAGACCATGTTAGGTTTACCAGCCCATATTGCTTAAGACATGACTTAACCATTTGATTATATGGTGTGGTGGTCATGGTAATATTTCTGTCACGTTAATGTGACCATTATCATAGA
The DNA here is from genome assembly GCF_041903045.1 of Epinephelus lanceolatus. Classification (NCBI taxonomy): domain Eukaryota; kingdom Metazoa; phylum Chordata; class Actinopteri; order Perciformes; family Serranidae; genus Epinephelus; species Epinephelus lanceolatus. The sequence goes on from NC_135734.1 coordinate 7,094,769, forward strand.
TTTTTGTCCATATGTAATAATGCTCTTTATATTGTACAGTATTTAGCTCAGAGTCCACACAGCCGGGCCATCAGACAGCAGCAGTGAGTCAGTAAGCATGCACTGTAGCAGATGAGAGGGCTGCAGCCAGCTGGAGGTTAAATAAATGTTAGGTCGGCTCTGAGGGCTCAGCCAGAGGCTTATGACAGGACTGCTGCTGCTCTGCTCCACTGGAAAAGGCTTATTAAGGCTGAATCCTCACTGCAGCCTGCCTGCCTACCTGTGTGTGTGTGTCTGTGTGTGTGGGTGTGTGTGTGTGTGTATGTGTGTGTGTGTGTGTGTGTGTGCTTCCATTCTTGATGTCCTCACAAAGACAAAGAGGACAAAACTGTCCACGCCCTACTAGGAGACCACTGCACAGCCCGATTACGACACTGATATAACCTGACAAATGATGTGTAAGATCATAGTCAGTCTGGAATGGTCTGTGTTAAATGGAGCAGGTCAGCATGAATAAATTGTTGCCATGAATGATATCATCTTGTGGTATACAGGAGTTTAGGGTTCATATATTTTGCCAAACATTTTTACAACTGGAATTAATGCGCATAGGCTGCAGCGGTGAGGCCACAGGAAATGCTGAAAAAAAAAAAAAAAACTACTTCTTGGACTGGCACTCTCTGTTGGCAGTAGACATAATTTGTATTCTGCAGTATTGACTAGTATAGAGGACATACACAGAGACACTAAGCTGACAGAGGCAAAGACTGGCTTACAGTTATTAGCTTAAAAATCTCCGATCTTTAACCATAATTCAAGCCGACTGGATCATCACTGATAACTTTACAGGCACATTCAAGACTGCAAGCCGATTCCCACATCATCCACTCAGGCTGCAACAATTATTGTCATTATCAATCATTGTTTGCCACAATTTCCCAGAGCCCAACATGACATCTTCAAATTAGTAGTTTTGTTCAATCAACAGTCAAAACTCCAAAGATTTTAAAGGTACACTGTGCCTCATTCACTCAACGTTCTTAAGAGGAAATTTCTCCTTAAAACCCACTTACACGCACAGTTTTCACAAAGATTTTCACATTCACCAATTCTTCTTCTACTTTTTCTACCTCTTCTTCTTCTAAGGAGGTATTTTTGTGTCTTTTTGTTGCAATCATATAAAACTGTTTTGAGAGCATATTTCTTGAACTGCAATCAAAAATCAAGTTTGTAAGTAAAAACGTATGGTCATTTTGCAAGTTAAAGTTTTGCTTGCAAGTTCAACTGCACTTAATGGGCGGGGCCTATGCTGATGGATGAGAGAAGAGTTTCTATTGGTGGGTTTGACATGGCTCAAGAGCGGGCTACACCCACGATTCCCTCTCTCCCACTGGAAACACTCGACAGTCGGCATTACTGCTACACCCCAGAGCATCAACGGTACTAACCATTACGTCGTCAAATAGTTCTGCCCTGGCTAAACAAAAGCAATCTACATGCACCAGTTCAAATAAAACATTCTTGCTATTATTAGTTATGTATAAACATACCTGCTCATTGATTTTCGCCACAGCTCCCGCACTGAATTCTCCGTGAACCTCAGAACTCCCATGTTGCTTTGCAAGCTGTCATTCCAATTGAGAATGGCCAATAGAGGCGTGTCTTAGAGCTTTCAGTTTAGGCGCCGCCCACCAGGTTCAACTTTTTACTCGCAAAACTTTTTGACTTGCAAACAGACAAAAATGACTCGCAAACAAAACTTTAGGATTTGCATTTTTTAATCAATCATTTTTTACTTGCAATAAAACATTTTTTGATTCCATATTCTTCCTCTGCTGTAGTCTCATACCCTTTTATGAGGATTTGCGGGGCGTTAACCTATGCTATTTAAGATCAAGTGGCACCCACTGTCAACTTACAAAGACAATGGGATTTATTATAATAGGAATACAGGTGTTAACAACGCTGCCATTAAAAAAACACTTCATGAATCTGATGTAGCCTTTTCTTGAGACCTTTCTTAAGAAAGAAATTAAGAAAAAACTTCAGATATTGGTAAATGAGGCACTATGAGTGGTATTGTATACTGACAAAAATGGAAATGGATTGCTGACTGGAAGGTCAAATAACCAAATAACTTTCGTAGCTCAGGTGGCGGAGCAGGTTGGCTGATTAAAGCGGATGTCCTGAACAAGTCTCTGAACTCCAGGTTGTTGACAGTGATTGTGCATGTGCAAAATATAAGTTGCTTTATACAAACAGATTTTGTGAAATACAAACAAACATGCAGAAACAGGCGAATGGCTCTTTTAAGACCAAGGTTTGGGTTTGAGACTTTAATTAGATTTAGTCTGAGGTTCAGAAATGAGCCTTCAGTGGCAGGCCCTCACATGTATAGTAATACAAGATTTTGTGTGTGTGTGTGTGTGTGTGTGTGTGTGTGTGTCCAAAGGTAATGTTCCTTTGTGCCAGCCAAAATAAATGAAGGAGTCTGGCTCTCTCTCTCCCTCCTCCTGCCCCCCCTTACTGCTATTCACCCTCCCCATCTTAAATTACCCCCTCTCTCTCTCTCTCTCTCTCTCTCTCTCTCTCTATCTTCCTTTAGCCTCCTTCTCCTCTCCTTTATTCTCATCTCTGTCAATCCTTTGTTCTCTTTGCCAACACGATCTCATCATACTTGACTGTTGTTTGTCTCCATCTAATGTCAAACTCCTCACTCTTTGTCTCTTTAACTTATTTCATCACTCCATCTTTTATATATTCACCATTTCTATCACTCCTGGTCCATGTCCCTTCTACTTGTCTCATTACTCCTTCCCAATTCCACTCATTCCTCACTCCTCTCCTGTTATCTTTCCTTACTTTTCCAATCCAGCAATACATGCATCCTATCTTTCCCTCCATGCCTCCATCACCTGCTGCGGCGATGCCTGTTCACCACGCTACCTCATTAGCACATCTGGATCTCACTCCGTGCTCCTCCTCTTACCACTGGTCCCTCCAGCAACACCCCCCCCCCCCCACACACAGACACACACGCCCACGCCCTCCATCCATCCTCCTTTTTCAACTTCCTCTTTTCTCCTCTCCTCCAATAAGAAAACTCCCCGGTCACCATGGCTCCTTAGCAACAGCCCCACAAGGGGTAGGAGGGATGGAGGTAAGGGGAGGACGAAGGAGGGAGATGTGATAGGGAGCAAGAAGGGATGAAGATGAGGAGGAGGAGGAGGTGAATTGGGAAACCATGCCCAGCGGGAGTGTGAGGCTAGAGGTGTGTTTGCCATTATCAAAGCATTGCATCTGAGGAGTGTGTGTGTGTGTGTGTGTGTGTGTGTGTGTGTGTAGGGGGGAAGAGAGAGGAAGAGCATACAGGCCTGAAAGGGATGGAGCAAAAGTGCAATCATTGTGTTTTATCTCTGTGTGTGTGTATGTGTGTTTTATTGCAACAAGAGCTGCAGAGCAAAAAATGGCAAGTGTATGATCCAGGAGGCATTATTTCAAAGTGTGTGAGTGCATGTATATATGCATGGATCCCAGACCTCACAGGGAACGAGGTGCACTGAGCAATAATACCCCACAGTCATATTGCATTCCTGGCAAACACTCTTTGTCTTCATCTCTCTGTACACACAAAAACAAAATCTCAACCTCCTCAATAAGGAGCTAGTGTTTCTGCTTTATATTCTAATTAATAAAAAAAAAAAAAACAGCCTAATAGCAAGGTCAAAGATGGGAATGGAAAACAAGCAGACTGCCTTGTAAGCTCCCAAGTGACTTACTGAAAGAGTTAATGAATAAACATGAATCTAGCATGGTGTTGGGCATGTGCTACAAAAATATCCTTTTATGCCCTAATACCAGCATATGCAACCGGTAACCATAGCACGTCACTCAGATTGCAAAAGATCATGTGGGAAAGACCAATATGATCTCTTTCAAGTTCTTGCTTACACGTTTACATATCACACGCCAGGTATCCTCCTCCTCAATCTGCTGTTGACGTTCAAAGATGCCACTACCAACACCAGAATGACAGCAAAAGCACATGGTTCGTTTTAGAAAAAAAACATCATGGTTTGGCGTTACATTCAAACCAGAAGTGAACAGTGGGCTACTGGGTGAAAGACCCATGCACTACACCTCCCACCTGCCTTATAGGGACTTTCCAGCTCCTCTTATTACATCATTGACAGCAGCATTTGAACCTGATGCCATCCTGCAGTGTATCATACTGCACAAAAGGTGACTTTTGGCGTCAGTGTCTGACACAAAAATCACTGACAAAGTGGTGGTATTCAATGACTAGTTGCTGTTATGCAACTACAAAGTATAGGCATCACACAAATCTGAATCTTTGATGGTCTGACTCTTCATTTGGACAAAAGCTGTTGGTAGTGAATGTTCAGTTTTCTAAAAGTAACCTACCCCCATCATGGGATGAAGCTAAAAGCAAATGTGGAAGTAGCATTCAGTAAGACACTAAATAGTAATTCATTAATCCATTCAAAAATCACAATAAATAATTCAAATACAACACCATAATAAACACATAAACATCTCTTCTTAAAAAGATGTTTATGTAAAGTCAGTAAAGTCAGATTTTTGTTAAATATGATCTTCAACATGCTGTATTAAACACATTAAAGATACAGTTTGGACTTTTTTGAGGTGGGCTTATATGAGGCACTTACCCATAGTAAGTGTATTACAGACTGTAGATGTCGGTCAACATAAGGCAGACAGTTACAGCATGGAAGCTAAACAATGTACTGCTGTGGAAATATGTTTTAGCCACCTACAAAATTCAATATCACTTTAAGTGTACACCATATTTAGAATATTTTCACCTCTTTTTCACTGCCATTCCGTCAGACAGCAATTTCCAACAGGAAACTGAGGCCATCATATCCATCTATGCATCTATGCAACTTATCAAACACCGATGCTTGGTCAGTGGCCCTCAGCGTCAGACATCGATGCACAGAGGAATCATTTAGTGGCGCTGAGACACACCAGGTTGCAGCATGTTTTGTGCAGGGCAACTATTGTAGTAGAAAGAGCAACAAAATGTGCTAGTATGTGTAGCATACTACTCTAGTGACATATGTCATGTAACGTTTGTCTCGTGACATAATGTTAGTAATAAGCTTTATTCAAGCCAAACCATGATATATTTTTCTGAACCTAACCATGCACTCTTGTTGCCAAACCTTAGGAAGTAAACCTAAAATGATTTTACCTGTGTTCTAAGTTTATTTTGAAATGAGACTATATGCATTTACTGAGCAGAAACTGCATATTGCCTGTGAAAACTGAAATTCATTTTTAAAAGACACAATGCCAAGCGTAAATTAACACACTGTCCAAGAGCATCCAAAGTGACACAAGGATGCCTAATGCTTCATATTCTGACATGTAGGGCCACTGACCAAGCATCTGTATTTGACAAGTTGGGAGTTGGACTGTGTTGACTCTCTTCAAGCCAGACTCCATTGAGAAAAACTGTAATTTAACATTGCTGAACACAGAGTCTGACCTTTTAAAACACCATAGTCACACAATAACATAAACAAACCAACCAATCAAGGCAGCAGTAGACCCATAGCTCCAGTATTTAGCAAGCTTAAATAACTGTTTCTCTCAACTGAGTCCTGCTTGGAAAAGGCACAGATGGGCAACTGAAGTCATAACTGATTGGAGCAGGCTGTCTGAAGCAAGATAAAGTGGTGAAAATATTCTAAATATTGCTACACTTGAACTGAATTTGACTTTTTTAAGTGGCTAAAACATGTTTTGCTGTTGTTTCCATCAACAGCAGTACACTGCTTAGCTTCCTTGGTGGTACTATCTGCTTCTCCAAACAGGGGATGTGCCAACTGCTATCCACTGTATGTAATACACTGACTATGAATAAGTAGCTCGTACACCCCAACTTCAAAAAATCCTAAATATCACAAGTATTTGGAGGCAGAAAAAGTTTCAGGTCAATTTAAGCATGTCATTACAAAAAACATTATGCTAGTTCTCCTAATAATATTCATTCTCATTTTAGCAAAAAGACAACTCAAAGACTTGACACACACATACAGCATGTAGTGTAGTAGTGTAGGCTGTACATTAATGTGACGTGTGCATGTGTGTGTGAATACTCAGTGGACTGCTGAGGTCATCTGTAGGGCTTCCATTAATATGTCATGAAGAGGCAGAGCACACATTTTCTTTCCTTTTTTTTTTTTTTTTATAAAAATCAAACTCTTAATAAAGGGTTGGCCTTACTGGCTGGATTAGGTATTTCCAAATTCTGGCATTTATAATGTATGTAATGTGGAGTGAGTCAGCTTCAGAGCTGTACTATTCTGTTAGAAAAATGTTTGTCAAATTTGTTCAATTTATCAAAATTAACAGTACAGGCGTTTAATAAAATAATAACACCAAAACATAAAAACTTGAACCACCTTGACAGAGCCCCTTATGTCGACCTATTCCGTGTGTGTGTGTGTGTGTGTGTGTGTGTGTGTGTGTGCGCTGCTCTGTGAGCTTGACCACCAGGCCTAATTTGCTAGCGTGGGCCCTTTGCCTTGAGGTTACCGCGGTGATTAAAGTAATTCTACCACTGGCTGGTTTGTACTGCAGCCTCTCTCTCTCTCTCTCTCTCTCTCTCTCTCTCTCTCTCTCTGTCTTTCTGTCTCTCTCTCTCTCTCTCACACACAAACACACTCACACACAAACAGTTGTCCTTTTCAATTTCTCTGCCATGATTATGCCACTACCACATCTTATTTTCTCAGGTTTCTCTCTCTCTGCTCTTTTTCTCTTGCACAGCTTTAAAATGACATTAGGTCCATTATCGGATATGTGTGTCCACTTAAAGGAACACAGTGAACAGACACCTCCCTGTCCTCCATCTTCCTCTCTATTCATTCATTATGTAGGATGATATTACATCAGTCCCTCCCATCTCTACGTCATCTCCTCCTATACAAAACATAGCTGCTCTCCTGTGTTAAGACCATGTTTGCTGTTTAATATATAGATACATGTAGATATTATAGAATATCTCAACTTCCCAGAACCACATGTCTCTTTGTTTCAGCCCCTCTCAGCTCCTCCTGTCTGGCTTTTTCTTGACACACCAACAGCTCAGTGTGTGCATGTGTGTGTGTTTGTGCATGTGTGTTTATGTTTGGGAGATAAAGTGCATGTGTGCACATGCATGTTTGATTACTGTGAGGAAACCCCCCCCCCCCCCCCCCCCCCCCCCCTTCACGACCCCCCCTCCTGAGGGAGCCATGGTGTTAAAATGACTGACATGTCAGTGTGCAAGTGTGCGCGTAGTGATTACTGCTCTGGTGGAGTGGTTAAAAGGTGTGATAACGTGTGTCTTTGTATGAGTGTGTATGGACACACATTTAAGGGGATTAGACAGGATGGTGATGTGTGTGTGTGTGTGTGTGTGTGTGTGTGTGTGTGTGTGTGTGTGTGCGCGTGCATGCTTTTGTAAGAGTAGGTGGGGTTTTTTTGCTGAGTCTGTAAGAGTGTGTGTGTGTGTGTGTGTGTGTGTGTTCACAAAATTGCATGAGGGCTGGTTGCTGGTTGAGTGTTTGAGCTGCTGACAAATCTAATTAACACTTTGTAGATATGTATCAGGTACCAAATACACACACGCACACACACACACACACACACACACGCCCCTAATAAGAGTCAGACAGACCGTGTGTTATACACAAAGCCCTGAGTATTATATACAAAATACGTTAACTACATGACTACATGACACATTAAAATTATAATTTTAGGAGAATGCAGTGAGAACATGATGATTTTCAAAAATGTTGCCCTGATTTTGCTTCTGAGATTTTGAGGCAGGCTGTTCTAAACTTAAAAGCAACAACAATAGTTTCAAGAAAATCCTGAAGGAAACAAGAAGTCAACAGCCTCTTTTACACTACCTGTTCAAGGCGGGAATGTTGCGCACTGTTCTGTATAGAGGGTAGGATGGTGGAATCTGGGGACAGAGTTGTCTCGCCAGTGCTGAATTGATCTATATAAATGGGACAGCCAGCAGAACAGGATCATGGGCGGCACATGATATTATGTGTGCGACCCAACATGGGAGGTTTAAAAAATAACTGATAGTAGTTAGCAGCTAACTCAAAGACTGCCAAAAATGACCGCAAATTGGGAAAACACTGAGGTCCGGGAGCTCCTTACCCTCCAAGCAGAGGACAAGATCAGCCGCCATATAACAACAGTGATAACTGATTGTTATTGCAATGTTTTGCCCTTGTTATTTTTTATAAAGCACTGCTGACGTGTACGTTATATGTCACACTATAGGCTGACGTTGATGTGTTTCATATCAGGCCCATCACGCCTCTTGTGCATCTGCAAGGCTGGGATGCTATCTAAAATAACACATGGGAGCAGAATGAAACTGCTGTTGTTTGGTTCTGTGCAAAAATGCACAGAATGTAGGGACTTTAAAGTGGCCTTATAGTGCAATCTCTGTGTAAAAGGGGCTACTGAAAAGAGGTTGAGCCTAAGTCCAAACTATCAAGCCATCATGTCCAGCCAGATCCCAAACATGACTTAAACACTGAAGCAAAAGTACAGTGCTTCTCTGCTCTCCTTCATCATCTTTTCCAGCAAATAAATAAATAAATAAATAAATAAATAGAGGTCACTGACAACAACACTTCCACTACCGCCAAAGAGTCAGTAATGGCAGCATTTAAAATGACTGACCACAGAGTCATTAGAAATAACAAAAAGCTGCCCTCATAACTACAAGACAACCCTGACCAGGCTTACAGAATTGTTTTCCAGTAGTTTTTCCCCTCCTGAAATGCATGGCCATGTGTGTATGAAAGCTTTGCTTAAGTGTGAACACCACCACCTTAAGGCTTATTTATACTCCCTTTACATACGAAAATAGATACGTCCGTTTCAGACGTTGTAAATGTCCCTGCCCTCAAATTTCCATCCTTCCTTTATGATGGCATAGATAGAGCCAATAGGTGGCACTTGAGGGCAGAGTCAAAGGAACAACAAAGTGTACACGTACAATAATTTTGAATGTTTGTTTTGATGATGGTGGGATGCAAAAAAGGCTGACATAAGAGAACTCAGGTTTTATAACCACCCTACACCAAACTATTGAAAACACATGAACCAACTGAGGTAAAACTCTTGTGATTTTATTCCAACATTGAAAATTTGTGGGCAACAGTGACATTGCTTAAAAAGTTATTTGGTCTATAACCATCATTACTAAGGCAAAACAGTACTTAGTCATAGGGTTAAAAAGCATGAATAACTTTTCTTGAAACTTAAGATTGCAGTAAGGGCCTGGTTTTTGTTATGTTTCTCTAACTGAAATAGTCATACTGAGCCTGTTACTTCAGATGATTTTCAAAAATGCAAATGTAATTCTGCTGAGATATTAAGCAAAGATTAAAACTGTAGGATGATGTGAGAGCATCCACAGCATCCTGGGCCACACATTTCAGAAGCTGCCGAAGAAATACCAGCTGCCGTGTGAGCCAATCCACAAAGACACCATGGTAAACAACGCCAAACATATGACTGACATACACTCTTATTAATGTACTTTGTTATCCGAAGCATTTTGCTAGGTAACAAATGCTACAAAAATGAGAAGTGGAGATCTAGAAATGAAAAAATATCATTTAGGAATAACAGACAAAATTTATGCTTAAGCACAAACCCTGTATATCCATATGTCATATCTTGTTAAGTGGGTGAATTCAAATGAGAGGGGCTATCCCAGCATCAGCATTGGTCACAATTTAAAGGAACCATTTCACGACTGAGTGGAGCAATGGCCAATGGCAACCTGAGCCCTGAGTCCTCCCCAATCAAGAGAGTCATTGAGTGGAAAAATACATGAGAACAAGTCACCCCCAAATTGCATTTTTAGATTGAGGGCAGCCATCACCCTGTTTAATATAATGGATTTATGACACAATTCAAGAAGAGGTCCATACAGATGTGCTGGTAGAGCAGATTTACTGTCTCATTATTGTCAGTAGTGATCCTCAAGTTCCCTTATTCTGATTTTTTTTTTTTTTTAATCTTTGGTTGGAGGCACATCACTAACATGTTCTTTCTACTACCTATCTCTGAGATCGCATGTAAATAGTCATTCATTCATTCATTCATTCATTTTTCCGTAACCGTTTATCTTGTTAGGAGTTGCAGGGGGGCTGGAGCCTATCACAGCTGACATTGGGCGAGAGGTGGGGTACACCCTGGACAGGTCTCCAGACAATCATAGGGCCACCTTTTAATAGCCAGTTTTTAATAGCTTAATAGTCCAGCCGATTTTCACAGAATTTTCAGAAATTCTGGAATTCAGGTGCCACCACAGAAGAAGAGGGTACGACTAGATGGTGTAATTAAAGGAGCACCAGTCAAAACTCTTAGGAAAACAATGGATATGTAATAACAGAGCACACTGGACAATGGACATTGAGAGCTTTGAACAACTAATATTACAGCTCTGTGCTCTTGGGAGTGCTCTGGTAACAACCTTGTCTGCATACATAAGCATATTAAAAGCCTTCAGAGATGACAATGAATGTACGCAATTACTGTATGTCATCATTCATGTACTAAATCTGTTTCCATTGCGCATAGTTGCATTAGCTTTTATTAATACACCAACATTTCCACCTTCCCTAAGCATAAAAGCTTTTTTGCAATATTTTGAGAATTTTTCTGATTTTTTGGCATTTAAACGCAAGCTTTGTTTTGCCCAAATTGAAAATGCACACAAAAACAGGTGGTAGAAATGCACCTAAAGTGTTTTTTTTTTAAGTTAAGGTGGCTATCACTGCTCATGCTAACAACCCAGTCCATTCAATCCAAGAAATCCTCAAACCTTTATGAACACATACAATGTTGCCTCCTACCCTCTAATACAACCCATAACACAAGTGTTTCCGATATTGGCACCCCTACTGTATGGTTAGGTTTAGCAAAAGAATAATGGTCGGGCATCTTTTTGTCGCAGGCGTTTTTTTTTTTTTCTTGCCTTTTACACAATTTTGTAAAAGATTACAGTCAAACTAATATTTAAACCTTGGACCTGCAACTTAATAATTAGACTCTACTGTGTGTTTAGTGTTTGTCTTTACTTTAATCCATGTTCTTTGGGTGCTACTGGGTCCTTTATCTATGGGTTAACTATAAAAAACACTGTAAAAGTCTCTTAATCATAAATAGGCATCCAGTCATTGAGTGGCTTAGGTCCCAGTGCTGTTGTAACAGGATGACTTGGCAGAACGGTAGCTTTCCAATTTGTTGAAAAAGTTCAACTACTCCTTCCATTTGATCTTTAAATATGCTACCAAAATGTGTCCCCCTTGTCAGCCTGCCATCCCTCTCTAGCTGCATCCATCCTCTGAAAATAAATACAGCAGCACACAGCTCTGACCTGACAGGACACATGCACCCAAACAGTCTCAGTAACTCAGTGGATTTTTGTAGGTTACCACCTCTCGCTCCAGAGCATTTGTGTCTGAGTGTTAATCTTTGACAGTGTGTCATAGTGTAACAGATTGTCCCCAGGCCTTATATCAACCACAAACAGACATATGGATGCCTGTGCAGTAATATAGGTTAAGTACCTGGCTCATGAGCATAACATCTGTATTCCCACCTGGAATCAGGCAATTCTGGGTCTTGACCTTCTTTAACATCTTCCTCATCTTTCCATCTCTCACTCATCTAACCCATTTTACCCTTTTAAAACCTGTTTTTCATAATCCCTGACTACATTTTGCTGCATATTAATGTGCAGATTTAGTTGTGGGGAAATGCACATTTGTTAAAACACCTCTCAAAAGACAGCCAGTGTAATACAAGTGTCACAGTGTCAGAAACATTATCATCCTGCTTCTCGAATATCTCACTTTCCTTGCCTTGATGGAGGAACACATCTGTTCTTACACAGTTCTCTCCTGTTGTCAATATATTTATTCCCTGATGGTGACTAAACAAGCTTCTTTTTATGGTAATCACAGGAAAACAAAGCTTGTAAGATCACAAAAGAATTATTAGGTAATAAAAAAAAGACTATTTTTACTTGAAACAATAATTCATGCACTGAAAAAAAGTCACAGCATCACTTCCATAGATCCATAGATCTGTAATCCAAAGCCTCTTCTATTCTGTTCATGTGAGATGGACCATCAGCACAGGAGATAACCTTCCACTTTTTAGTTCTCAACATGCAGCTCAGACAGAATATTGCATGACAGGAACTTGGTTTCTGCTGCATGCCATGATTTTTCTGTTTGAATATTCTGCTGATGAGGCAGCGGCTTATCCGCTGCCTATTTGGCTACACACACTTGTGAGAGACACACACGCACACACACTTTGAGCCAACAGATTAACTGGACATGGCAAAACAGAAGTTATCTACAGCTAAATCTCTACAGTTACATAAATGTAAAAGTCCAAGCAGTGGTGATGGAGACGAAATACAGAGGTAAAGCAGCCTGGAGACTGATGAAAAAATATGCTTCTATACCTACTATTGTATATATAGGCTGTTTCAATACTATTCTGTTGCTACAGCAACAGCTTTGGTCCCATTTACTTCCTTTCAGCTACCAAGGGAACTATAAAAGACGGAAAGGTCATGACATCAGTGACAGTGTTTAAATTTCACATTGGATCCAGAGTTTGGTGTCAGTTCTATTGAAGTCAAAGGCGAAGGCCGGCAAATCAGACTATAACCCATCATATGTGTGCTGTTTCACCTTTGACTGAAAATCCTTCCACCAAATTAAAATTACATTGACTAACTGTGTTGACTGATGTTTTTCATCTAAATGTGTGCGTTTATTTTTCTTGTTATTGGTCTCCAAACAGACCATGGCTCTGTCCGTCAGCTGCATGAGACTCATCTCAAACTCTTGATTGGTCCAAGCTACATCATGATACATGACCATACAGGGCAATTCAACCTGTTATGACTGATCAGACTGCATTTATAACCACATCAGTTTATGGATGGCTCTGATTTTTATTCTAGCTGGACTCAAGAGTTTGGTCAACATCTGCCAAACTAGGACTTGACTGTATGCTCTAAATGCTAAACAGAGAAATACTTCACCTTCAAAAGGAACATATGCTCATTCATTCAACCTTTATTTAATCTCGAGAAATCACTGAGGGACCGCCCTCATTTACAATGATGTCAAGTCTACAGTTAGAACAGAATAAATATGATAACAAAACAAAGTAAGAGCAAATATATATATACAGGCATATAAATATACTCATACACACACATATACACATACAAAGGAAAGGATCACACACACACGGCTCAGACAATCAAACAACAGAACAGTTAAAAACACTTACATTCAAGAGTGAAGTAGTTTGTAACCATGGTTGTACAACATTTACTCACCCTATGTTTTTTAAGGTAACACACAGTTAGTAACTGATACACAATTGATCATTTTGCAGGTGAAGTATTCCTTTTTTATTATAAACTGCATTTTGCAATAGGTCCATGCAACACCCAGTCAAACTGCTGATTTTAACATTATATGGCTTAAGATCCTTAAATAACTTCATGTAAGTCCCTATAATGTATGCGATGAATTAACATACATATATCAGCATGAGGTGATAAATAAATTAGAATTTGGTGGGTGGATCTTTGTCAATGCAATGACATAGGCAATCCATGAGTGTTTATTTATGAGTGAAAATATGCATTACTGTTCAAATCTCACATAGAACTTCTCACAAAGAGGCACAAAATCTCTTGTATTAAGGGGAATGGATGCTGTTGTTGTTAGCATGGCAAAGTGTGGAGCCTCTGTGCTGACTTTAGTAATGTTTCATTCCACAACTTGTCCAACTAAGACTACATTTGCCATGAATCCTGCTGCTGATATGACAAATATAAACAAATGAATCTTTAGGGCAACAGATCTTAGGCCTGGAACTAATGCAACTCAATTGCCCAACCAATAGTCTCAACCCTAAAGATAAGCGCTTCAAAAATCTAAAGCATCTAACCGCTAGTACAGTATTAGACTGAGTGGGAGTCCAGTGCACCTATCTGCCATCCTGACTTTATCCTGCACCAACGTCCTGCATCAGGACAGGTTCAGAAGTTCTTAAAAAAAATCAGACCCATGCAGGACTCTGCACTGCACTACATGAGGGTAATACTAAACTGCATTAGCACTGTACATTGACACTTAGGCCCTGTCAATATGTATCCAGATATTTTTGTGAACGGCTAATTTTTTCCTCCATTTTAAAATAAATTTCTACCGACACAACCTAGTTATACAAAATATCTCTGTCTACACCAGAACGCTAAAACGGCCCCAAAAGCTTACGTGAGCAGTGTTCACACAGACAGCGTTGTTGCTGCTGTACTGCTTCAGAGGTGCATGCTGCTGTAACTACTGTATTCTAAAACTTTCACAATAAAAAATGTTACTTAAAAAGTTAGTCAAAAAGTTAAAAATAGATACATAGGTTTTTCATGTCTGTCACCGATATAAACACTGAAACTGTAGCGAAAGGTGGTGCGATGTCAATATGAGTATGAAAATACTATTTTCACTGCCTTTCTATTGCTGAACACATGCAAGTGTAAGTCATCTTTAGACCAAGCAGTAAAACAAAACATTAGCAAACTGGTAGTCCGCCATTGCTGTTCTTGTTTGCAAAGGCCACACAGACAAACAGTAAATGGAGTTTTAAAATATATCTGTTTCAGGTATATAAAACTCTATTTGCATGTGGTTGAGAGGCCCAAATGTAGAGGAAAATATCTGGATATGTTTAGACAGCGTTTTAATGTAATTTGCTAATGTCTAATATCTTTGTGTGAGTATACTAAATAGAAGCCATGGCTGCTTGTTTTTCCACAGTAAATATCATTATGTCTCTAAATGACTGTGATAATGATTTACTGATGTCAAAATGATCCACATGACAATTTTTAATCAAATTCACATCCGTTTCACTGCTTTCCAACAACCACATGATTGGCATCAGACACATGGCCTTGGGCATTGTTCTTTCTAGAAAAAAAGCCATGTAATGTGGGTAGATCACAGAGTGACAATTTGTTCTGATCTTTTCCCTTTGGCCATGAGGAGAGGGGGAGGAAAGAGAGAGGGGGGGGGGGGGGGAGAGAGAGAGAGAGAGAGAGAGAGAGAGAGAGAGAGGGGGGGGGGGGGGGGGGGGGATGTTAGATGTTAGTATGAAACCTCTTGGCCAAATATTTGCAGTGAAAGGCCCGTCATTGTCCATTAGGGTCTCTCCCTCTTTTTCTCTCTCTCCCTCTTTCTTTCTATTTTCTGGGTGCATTAACCTCCTCTTCACAATGCGCCCAAACAAAGACATGACTGTATTTGTGTATGTGTGTGTGAGTGTGTGAGTGTGTGCTCTGGCACTGCTGTCCATCCTTCTGCATCCTTCAACAAACACTTATCCACCACACAGACACACACCTGCACATGTCAAAAAAAAAAAAACACTTGAAATGTATTAATGCAATAATCCTCCCACTTTCATATGCCACACACACACATACACACACACACAAACACACACACAATAAACATCTGTGAAAGAGCTGTGTGTAAATGTGTGTAATGTGTTCAGTATTAAAATCCTCCTACGTGGCAAACAAACAGCATGTTCAGACAGCTCTGCGTCACTACAGCCACTTAGGCCTCCTACACACACACACATACACACACACACACACACACACACACACACACACACACACACACACATACACAGGGGGCGTACAGTATGGTTAGACTTAGGCCATGAGGTAAAGACAGGTTATACTGAAAAGGAGCAGCAGAACATTTCTTCTCTCTGAATCATTTCCAATAAATAGACCAGTCTCTTCCTTATTGATGTGACTTTTTGACCTGAGAAAAGGTTAAATGTCGGCGTAACGCCCCCACAGTGCTGCACAGCCAGCCACTGCTAAAAAGATGTTCACACAATAATGTGACACAGTTTACTGTCTACACGCCACATCATATATAAATGAATGCTGTGTGGCTTTCAGTGCCTTTTTCTAAATAATGTGTAAAGGCACAGACTTGACACTAAATTAAATAGGAAAATCTATACTAAATGCGATGTGCTGTTTGTTGTGTAAAATATAATGTAACATATTATATAACAGACAACATTCAAGGTAGATACAGAGAAAGCTGAATTCTGCAAAGTAAGACTTCAACTTGTGAGATGGTTTTGGCCTCAAGTTTTCACTGTGGAAAAAAAAAATTCACTTGCTGTGAAAGTTGATTGAGGCTAGACTAGCCAGTATTAGATCAATCAAAGAACATAGAAAGTGTTTAGATGATATGACCTCTCAGAACTCCTGAACCCAATGAACTACTTACACTAGACGTTTGAGACACTGGACAAGCATGACACCACAACCGCATGGTCAATTTTACAATATTGGTAGATTAGTTTAGGAGAAATTTGACAACATTTTCAGGACAGCTGGCAGGTCCCATGAAATGGCTAGCAGAGTGCAATTTGTTTCAGTATATTTCTGTGTTTCCTGTAAAAAGCAGGAAGCAAGGGCGGGACTTGTCACTGACAGAGACTGGTGTTTACAGTGGCCAATAGTGCTGAGTGTGGTTATGTACAAACTCTAAAATACCAATACGAATACCCAGATAGATATTGGCATGTAGGTGATCAGCACAGGGCATATGTAATTAAAAAAACACTTAAACATCTTTTTTTTTCATGGGAGCTTTAAAAATCCAAAAATTTGAGCCCAGTGAGGAGTGTGTTCAACCAGTCAGGTACAGGAAGATTGTATGTTCATGTCTGAATGAAAAAAATTGTTGTAATTCATCTGTTAAACAGCAGTCCCAGGCCTACTAATATACATATATTTATGTTTTTTGATGACACTTGGATCAAAAGGCTAGCCAGCAAAAAATATTATCTAAATATATTATCAAAGCAATGTCAAGTATTGCTATATACCAGAGGTAGGACCAAGTCATTGTGTTGCAAGTCACAAGCAAGTCTCTAATTTTTGCAGTCAAGTGAAGACTGACAGTTCCATGTCCAGTCTAAGGTCCTAACTTTGTGTTTCTATTCATCAACAAGTCATAATGTATTAAAACAAGTGCAACTGAACTGAATCATAAGAAAGAAGAGGTGACATTGTCTTGTCCTTGTTATGTTTGTTTTCTCTGACCAAAGCATAGTTTTTGAACATGAAGGAAAGTATCTTTGGTATAATTTTTTCCAACTGGCGCTCAGTGACATAATAATTTCTTCATGGTTTGATGTTGTCGGATTGGCTCAAAGTGGTTAATCTTGGGAATTAAAAGTCGACTTGCTGGGAATAGCTTCGACGTTAGTTGAGTCAGAAAATGACAAAAAGTGAAATGATTCATGGCACACTTTTTCAATAACATACTTTTTCATCTTCAGGCATGGGGAAAGGTAAAGTCAAGTTCAAGTAAAGTCACGAGTCATTGGTGTTTAAGTCCATGTCGAGTTGCAAGTCTTCTATGATTTTGACAAGTCAAGTCTGACTCAAGTCCAAGTCATGTGACTCGAGTCCACACCTCAGCAAAATACCACACCTTACCACTAACATTAGGAGTCAACTGTCATGAGATTGCCAATACTTGGTATGAAACAATTAACTAGTATCAGTGGTGATGACACCTGGGTAACTCCAATATGGCCGACAGTGGCCACATCACATCATGTCTGTGTGATGTTTGTTGCCCAGAAACTGAAGCTAACTCTGCTGTTGATGTCACTGTAGGTGTCTAAGAATGAGGCAGATATCTAAATGCATTTCAAATGTAGAAATTAACATCATTAATAAACAGAAAGAGACAAAAATGCAGACAGATGGACAGACAGCAGCTCTAAATGTAATTGTGACCAATGAGGTAACATGCAGACAAGACATAATCGATATTTTCCCAATCAACTGTGGTAGACTGACTAATCAGTGTGTGCATGTGTGTGTGTGTGTGTGTGCAGCTTAGCAGTATAGACAGGCGTAACCAAAATGCATTTCTCACTTAAAACAACAAGATAAAATTCAGATGATGTATGTAGGTGATAAAATATTGAGCATCTTTTTTCCAATGAATCATTTAAAATGATGAAGGTGTGATATAATTGGCAGCTACAGTACACATACTGCGTACTATCCACAATAATGCTGACTCGAGTATATCACATGCCGTGCAGGATAACTTGTTTAACAATGAATTGAAGTTTCACACCTACATTCACTCACACAGAGCGGGCACTACCAGGCTGAATTACACGTTTAATAGATTTTGTAGTGGTCTTTCAGGATGATATTTAGTGAGGAGATGAAAACAATCAAGGGATAAAGACTGTGAGCTGTGAGGGATTTAAACCCATCATAAAGCACAGCACACTGTATTATGTTTGATCCACATGCTGCTGTCTTTGAAACTAATTTCTCAACAAACAAGTGTCTTTGTGAGCCTTTAAGTAACCCAGTAAAAATCTGGAATATTTTCACAAAACTGTTATTTCCCATACACACTTTACACTGTAACCGCAGATTTTGACTCAGTGCTATGTAAAAAATTTGCTGACTGTGAATTTGACATCCTCGTGTTTGCTTAAAATGTGGCTAAACTCTACATCTGTGCATAAAATAAAAGTGGAAAACTGAAAGTTCTCCCCTTCACAAATACACACACACACACACACACACACACACACACACAGAGTGTACAGACATTAGTACCTCTGTCAGTGCTGCTCTTGCATCCAGGTGTACAGCAGTGCTGGATAACTGTGTTGTATCTCCATCCCGATCAATCCTTCAGCATCCAAGAAACCAAAGAGAAAACAGCAAACACAAAGACTGAGCGTCTGTCAGCCAAATCCACCACGAAGACAAAAACACAACAGATGTAACAACTGTAAAAATGAAGGAAAACACTACACTCTGTCCATCTCTTTCACCCAATCTATTTTTCTCTCCCTCACTCTCTGTCCCTTTCTCCCTCTCTTTGCTCTCGCTGTTTCTCTGTCCGCGCACTCTCTCTCTCTCACACACACACACACACACACTGATTCTCCATCTGTCACCGCCCCCTCTCCTTCAACCCTCCCATCTCATACATTATTTATGAGTCTCAGAGACACACACACATGCCCCACTGCTGTCAAACACACTCACACGCACACACATTACAAGCTATGTCCCACACACACACATGCAATTCAAACACAGTGGCCAATGTCTGTACAATCCATAGGTGTATGAGAGATCACAGAGGCATGGTTCCTCTCTATTTCAAAGGAAAGGTGTGGATATTTGTTAGACTGAAGCAGGATGTTTTCAATGGTAAACTTAACTAAACTATGACTAAACTTCCCCTTAGTAACCCTATAACAAAAAGATCGAACCCCAAGAATGATCCAGGAACAGGTTTCCCCTGTTTCAACCAATCAGAGCTTTGTATGCAGGATTGAGAATGGGAACATCATCTTCTTACATACAGAATGTTCAGGAAGTCTTCAGACTTGTTTTCTTATATTATAGCCTTATACTTAAAGCTTTTATTTTTCACTCATCTGCCTACACTTAACACCCCATAATTACAAAGTGAAAACTAGATCTTTTTTTTTTTTTTTTTTTTTTTTTTTTTTTACAAATTTATCACACTGAAAAAAAAAACTTGAGCTCAGTTTGACATGTTATTTTGCAATGTGTCCACATGGACACATGTTCAAAAGTATGTCACTGCTAGATGCCTGGTGCTGCACAACTTGCATCATATCCTAGTAGTACAAAATGTTTAGTGAAGGTGCTGTATAATGTGTAGTATGGCAAGTATTTGAGCTTATCTTAAAATGGACCTATTTTCAGGGTCATACTTGTACTTAAGGTTTCTATTAGAACACACTGACATGCTTAAGTGTTTCCAAAAACAGTTCATTTTCCTGTCTGTGCTGGAACATCAGCACCCTGTCAGAGAAGGCTTCGTTTTAGATGAATGAATCAGTGGTAATTTCATAAATTATCATTTATCCAGTGAAGACATCAAAACATGCAGCTTTACAAAAAGAAGGAGATAATTTTGAGGGTTTTCTTTTTAATTATGTGGTGTATATTAATATATCTGTTTTTACCTTACCAAGGTTGAGTCTTGTTTTTGTAGCATACTTCCCTTGTGGATATAAATGAGCAGTCATTTGTATTGTCTTTGGTTTTCTGTATTAAAGACACAGATCTCAGTGGGTCTGTCTGGTGAAATAAAAATATGCATTCCTCCCATACTCTCCCCACATGTACATATAACCTATAAAAGCTCGAACACACACGTCAACCATGCATGACCACATTCACACGCAAAAAAACACACGCAGGTCACGGAGAAGACAGGGCCAATCATGCATGAATACAGAGCATGCATGCACACACACAAAATCTCTCTCTCTCTCTCTCTCTCTCTCTCTCTCTCTCTCACACACACACACACACACACACACACACACACAAACACTAACACACTTAGTTGTCCATGCTAGTAGTGCAGGCAAGGAAGCCCCCCGCAGCTGGAGGCTATCTGAGTTTTCTCATGGACGAGACATGGCTGGAAGTCAGAGAAAAGTGTGTGTGTGTGTGTGTGTGTGTGTGTGTGTGTGTGTGTGTGTTTGTGTGTGTGTGGCAAAACCCATCAGAAAGACAGTATATGGACAATAAAATAATAGCAAACACTGCCTTTTTACTGTAAATACAACATACTTTGTAAAGGAACACTCCAACATATTGGTGTAGACCTTTTATTACTGTCTTACCCAAAGTCATGAAAAGATTTATACAGATATTAAACTAGCCACCAATCCATTTAAGAGTTAATTGGGTTTTGTGTAGATTTAGGGCAGCGTGCAAACCTGGTAACCGCACCATGAGGAAAGGACCTTTAAAATGTTACACACAGTCACTGCATCCAGCTGTTGATCAAGAAAAAAATGTACCACTTAACTGCAACATCACCCGTTTGAATCTGGCAGTGGACCTTTATTGCATGCGATCAGGTACGTAAAGATGCACTGTATATTCCGGGTTTATATTTTTACTTTTGTTTCCAGGTTTAGTGCAAACTTTGGCTTGAAGCACTTTGGAGCTATCTATATCTGTATGTAATGATAATAGTGCTTTACTTTCAATGCACATTATTCGGGATGTCAGTTTCTATTAACTTTGCATTCAATAGCCCAGGCCAACCAACTGGTAACTAACCAGTTAATTTTTATGACAAAAAAAAAAAAATCTGCAGAAACATAGTGCCCACTGCGAACTCCCTGGTCTTCACCATGGACTGTATACAAAGATGGATGACCTGACAGCCTCCCAGAAAAGAAGCCAATCATTTTGATTGGTGGCTGGATGTAGTATAGGTCATAAAGCCCGTCCCCTCCATGTTAGCAGATAGAACATGAGCCAAACTATAAGTACACGTCAAATAAATTTTAGGTAGCTCTTATCGTGCTGATGTTTGTTCAAGTGCTCTTAAAACATCTTCTTGACATGATAACTGACAGCTGTGTGAACCAATCAGTGTGCTCACGATCAATGGTGTTCTGGCGGAAAATCGACACCACCAGAGATTGCTACTGCACAGACTCTGGCTCCAAATTATGTCACAACATGACAGAGGTGCTGATGCTGCAAATGGTTCTAACTGAGCTAACAGTGATAACATAGTTAACAATGCTAAAGGGGGTTTGTGGCTTAAAATCGAGCCGCTTGGGGTAAGCTGGAGGAGAGCTGCTGGTGGGTACAATGTTTCCATAGCAATGCTGTTGGGATATCAGCCATAATCGCCGAATGAGCAGACCCGGTTGGTTGCAAAATTCACATATGGACATGAGTAAACGGTATAAAATATTCTAGGCAGTTACCTAATTAATGGTTAACTTTGACATCCCTTTACATAATTTTTAACCATCACACAACCAACTTTAGATTTGGTCAACAGCTCACCAAATCCCAAGGTGTAAGCTGTACTGCTCAAACAAGCGCAACAAAACAAACAGGTGAATAAGGGAAACGTCAGTTAGGCACAGTCTGTCAATATGTCAACATATACACATCAGTCAAACATAATCATTTTAGAATAAAACCTCTTTGTTCACTTAGCAATTTCAAAATATGAAAATGTTCTTAATAGGAGAGAAAATGCAGCAAGAGCAAAAGGAGCAAGAAATCTAGAGGGGGAGAGAGGGTCAGTGAGAGGGGGGGTGGTTGGAGGATTAGGCCTTCAGGGTAACTAAAAGAGCCCCCCCCCCCCCCCCCGCAGTTATGGCAGGCGTAAGGCCTGGTGAGACACAGATAGACAGAGAGATTTTCATTTTTATGTATCTAAGTAGTGTGTGTGTGTGTGTGTGTGTGTGTATCAAGTCTTGACCTCCTGACCTCGGCCAGCATTTTCAGCTCCCTTCTGTCTCCAGCCACACTCCTAAACAATCAATAACCCCCCCACCCTGCCGCCGTTAGCTGTGACATGCAAATGACCCTCGCATATAATTAAAAGATATGCCCTGACAACAATAGGATAACCTCAGCCTCCCCTCCACTTTTCCTTAAGACGCGAACCAAGACATTTCCTCACACACACACACACACACAATGTGCACAAACAAAAGCAAAGACAACATCAACTCGTGCCCAGATGGACTCCAGTCAGTTGACCTCTGCTCAGATCTGCAACAGACAAGCACACAGACAAACAGGCAACAATATCAGTGCACTTGAGCTCAACACACACACATGCACACTCACACCCCTCTTTAATCATTCTGCTACAACCCCAAAACTGAAGCTTTCAGCTTGGAGTTATGCTCATGTCCAATAAAATCCACTTATTTAATGTAGTATACTCCAGTTAAGACTCAATTTAAATGATAAAGACTGAGATCAGCACAGAAAGGAAAGTCTATTAAATATGTGTTGACATTCTTAAGGCGTGTCTCATGGTGTCTTAACCAGCTGATTAATCAAACATATCTTATCTTGACTCTACAGCAGTTATTTATGAACATCAGTGAATGTTCATTATATTCTGGCAAATAAAAATGAAAAAAAAACAAAACAAAACAAAAAACAACTATGATACGATACTATTTTTTTTTTGACCAAAGGTCTTTAATTGGAATTACAATTAGAGGACAACAAAGCTGTAAACCTAAGATTTGAGACATAAACTTGACTCATACTTAAGTCACAAAACTAACTTAAGACTTGACTTGGACTGCTTGAACCTTTATCCACTGATGAAGCCTGAGGAATGCAGTTAAAAGCCACTGAGAGACAGGTATCAACCATGTCCTCATACCTAAACAAGAGAATATCTTGCTTGCCAACAACAAATGCCAAATTGACATGTATGACCATGGCGACAGGCACATGCACTGATGGTCTTAGGGGGTCCCAGTTTTAAATACCTGGTTAACGCTGTGAAATGGTTGCAGTTTTACTTGTTCAGGTTTAGGCAACAAAACTACTTGGTTATGTTTGAGAAAGAAATCCGGAATACGTTTATAAATACGTTTTTTATGCAACTGAAGTTACATACATAAGTACACTCACATTAAGTACATTATGTACACAATGTAAGTTAAGTATGTTAGTAACTTAACTTGCTTATGCAAGTTAAAATAAATTTAAGCTGACTTTCAGTTTTACATGGGACATAAACAGCGGTCTTCTGGGTCTAAGTCCTATGTTTATTTCTCCCATCCATTCACCTTGTCCACCTCACAGTGCAGACTTTGTTGTTATTTGTGCTACATCACCTGACTTCCTCCTCTACTCCTGTCATAACAGCCGTTTTTTGGTGAGGAGGGTCTGTATTGACAGTTGCCAAACAGCGACATCTGGGGCTGAAAAATGAAGCCAATATGCCAAAAACAAGCCAAAAGTGCCAAAAATTGCTGTTCCTCTCAAGGCCACTTGTGGCTGTCAATCCCAAGGGGTGATGTCACAGTGGCTGCATCCATTATTATTATAGTCTATGCTGTTTGCCGGCATAAAAAAGGTTTTGTAGAAGAATGTGTTTATACTTAGCAAAGTAAGGTATTATTTTGGTATCACACCAGAGCTCATATTGAGCTACCTAATTTTGTTAGGATACAGAATGCCCCTTTTTCGGGGCAATGGGGGGTGTGAGCAAGTAACAAAACGTGTAGCTCAGCGTGTGACGTAAACAGTGACGTGGGAGGGAAGCCGCGGCTAGTCAGTCCTTCTGCGATTCTCTCACAAGTTGGCCCATCCTTCACCATCCCTGTCATCTGATGGTTAATGGCCTCTTCATTTGCGAGGGCAAGGAGGGTACGCAATTCCTTGTCTCACCAGTTGCTCATTTTTACAATGTCTGTCAGGTTTGCGTTTCCCTCTTGATACTAGCTGCTCGCTAATTCCTGCTATCAGCTGTTTCCTGTTTATCCACTGCCAGTGGCTCGCACATGCAGCACCAATAGCTCCTCCCACAAGTCTTCAACAGCCCCTCCCGTTGCGGAAGGCCGCCTCGGTCTTTTTAAACTAAAAGGGTTCAGCCAATATGACTACCCTACGAGGCGGAAAATTGGGTACCTGGGATAAACTCGCCAATCCGGCTCTGTGTGTCTAAACGCTCACAGCTTGCCGGCAAAATGGCCCAACATTCGCAGAAAAGGGGCTCCTGAGTGGTGAGTGAGGAAAAAAGCAAAGTGGAAACAGAGAAGGTAGGGTGAGGGAAATAAAAAATCAGTCAACGTTATAGCTAGACAATAACTGGACTCATTACAGTGTATACCATGGGGGACCATGCGTTAATTAACTCTGCTGTTGACCCCTGCGCGACAACCCCCCCCCCACACACACACACACACACACACACATATACATAGAGAGTACAGTCATGTCCTGTGGTTATTGAACTGAGTGTGACGGGCAAATCTCACCCTAGGCACTGGGGGAGTTTGTTTTCCAATCAAAGTAGCAAAATAGCATGGACACACACACACACAATGATCACACTGCTCTATGACTCAGTAGAAGTCTGTGGTAGTAGGGTCACACAAATCACTTAAATGTAAAAACACTCAGTCATTAGACAATGTAAAACTATTGTTGGAGGGAGCCACTGGTTGTGTCTGTGTCCTCATACATCAAACTGAGAGAAACTTTACTTGAAATGTCACCTATCTACAAACACACAAACAAAAACACACACACGCCTACAACATACCATACCTATAACATATTACACCACAATAGCCGTAACTATTATTGTAATATTATTACTTTAATTAATGTTGTTGTAAGCTTTTATCATTACTGTCTGTCCTGCATCTCTCTCTCTCTCTCTCTCTCTCTCTCTTCATGTATCATTTTGTCATATGGATTATGGTTACTGTGTCATCATGTTGATCTGTTCTGTACGACATCTATTGCACGTGTCTGTCCTGGAAGAGGGATCCCTCCTCAGTTGCTCTTCCTGAGTTTTCTACCATTTTCTTTTCCCCATTAAAGGGTTTTTTGGGGAGTTTTTCCTTATCCACTGTGAGGGTCCAAAGGACAGAGGGATGTCGTATGCTGTAAAGCCCTGTGAGACAAACTGTGATTTGTGATATTGGGCTTTATAAATAAAATTGATTGATTGATTGACATGCACGTATGCGCACACACACACACACACACACACACACATACACACACACACACACACACACACACTTTGTTAGTTGTATGGGTGGGTGAATGTCAACGTTTCATTCCCTCAAATATGGAAAATTCCAGTACTTCCCATTCTCATGTCAGTGTGTGTGTGTGTGTGTGTGTTAGTCCAGACCTAATCCATGGTAAGCAGATACAGTACGTGGGCAACTATAAATAAGGCTTTGTCCAGTGGATGGAGGATTGTGGATCGAGCCAAACGATATGGTGGAGGAACAGACTGCATCCATTGTACAGACAGTGTCCCCCTTCTTTCCCTCTCAAGTAACACACAGCAACATCACACTGTAGAGCAGAAGACGAGACCCACAGGAAACCCCTATGCATCCCATCAAGGTCTTTTTATATGGAGACATGTTACCAAGCTTGTACATCAAATTCAGAGAGACAAACTGTGGTTACAATAAACTTGAGTGATTCATTAATACATCTGTGCCAAGAACATTCTGTTTCACACACCAGTATTTCAACACCATCAATCCTTTTAACCCTTAGCTGTTTGTACTTGGTTTTTAGCTCCTTTTATTACAGGCCTATGACATAGTCACCGCATGTCCTGACTCGGCATGTTGTATATCATTATTTCAGTTAGGCTACTAAGAAGTGTGATCACTTGGCATGTGAGTAGTACTATGCAGTACGTGAGGCTTCTATTTGAAAAAGTTTTAGCCAGTTTGGGGTTTTCAACACATCACAAACAAATGTATGGGAATGGTTAGGGGAGGCTGTCAGTGTTCAAGGGATAGAAGAACCATGTCGATCAGACAGTCAGAGCCACATTCTGTCAGTAAATGTAAAACAATAAAAACAAGATGTAACTGCCATCGTTTTTCTTTTTCTTATAAATGAATATTGCAGCTATCATGACAAACACAAAATGTGTTCGGTTTGTCATAGTGCAGTGCTAGTTCAAAACGTTCCTGTTCAGAATGGGCAAATTGCTGGGCCTCCCCTGTTGCTGCTTGGGCTTTAATCAGAAACTGCTCATACAGCTTCACACTCAACACCGTACTTACTGTATCTGATTCCTGAGCAATACACCTGCCCAATGTGAAGTCGATGTCAAACAGACAGACAGACTCCTTCCATTTGAGTCAGATGACAAGATTTTTTTTCCATTTCAACAAGATCCTTTTCACATTATAACAAGATATACTGTATTACCAACATGTTCTAATCCCAAGTCATCACATATCCCCGCTTTCTCAGTGAACTTCCATGTCTACGTATTATATGCTAGGTATCTTCCTGCATTTGCTGGGATGTCAACAAAAGCACATGGTTAGGTTTAGATAAGAAAAGTATGTGGCGACCAATAACAGAACATCAACAACAGGACTTGGTGAGGTTCAGGCATTCAAACCTGACACCGCTGATGCAGAATAGCTACTGATCCACCTGGCTCAATCTTGGCAAGGTGCTGTAAACATTAATGAGTCCAGATTGGTAGAAGAAGATTTCCACACACTTACATCAATGCAGTGTTTCACTTTATTGTTGAACTTTCAGTGATGATGGTCGAATAGACCGAAAGCTCAACAATAAAAAGAAACACTGCATTGATGTAAGTGTGTGGAAATCTTTATCTACCAACCTGACACCATTAACCATTAACTTGTTATGAGAAGTGGCAGCCTCCAGAGCTGAAAAACAAATGCAGAAGTGCAAAAACAGCAGTTCCTCTAATGGACACTTGAGGCTAACTCTAAAAGTGAGTCAATTCCAATAAACCCCATGTTAAAATGCTCAACTTTAAAACAGCAATGAACATGTTTATATCCTGGTACAAAAAAGTGTTTTTTGTCTCTATGGCTAATTTCCCCCTTTGAGACAACTGTACGGGGCATGAGTTTTTAATGCTTGAAATATTCATAAATTAAGCTTAAAGGCATGGCTGCTTTGAGTAACAGGTGGGTGACACCCGTTGACAAGACGCAAAAATGGAAACATCGCTGGTTAAGTAATGTAAGCATGGGTTAACCCCGAATTCACTGAATATTGGCATAGCCGTTGCTGTCTCAGTGTTTTCTCAACTCATGAAGGTTAACTGTAACATTTTGGTTGCCTTAAAAAGTGTTGTCCAGCTTTTGGTTGTACTAAAAGACCCTCTAAGGAGTTCAATGTTGCATTTTATCAGTTAACAATAGCTGTAAATGCACCAAGCTTACTAAGCTAGAAGATAGTACTAGTGTTTCTCCACTCTCTTACCCAAATATGGTCACTTCTGGTTCCAAAACACCACTTGAGGCTTCAAAACAGGAGTCCACAAACAAATGGGTGTGTTATAATGAGAAAAGTGTCTTGCTTTAAGTAAGATCCCATCAGTTTTGTGTAAAAATGACAAGAAAAGTCTCTTGTTAAAACAACATTTAGAATGTGTAGTAATAATGTGAAATATACAGTATGTCATAATAACATCTTAAGGATTTTCTCATTTTATTTTATTTCTGAGTGGCTGTATGGTCATGAGTTATGACCCAGAAAACATTGCGTTGTGCCTTGATCTGGTTCAGAGTTTTATAAAAACAACATATTTTTATCTGAAGTTGTATCATTTCATATAAATATGCCACCATATATCAAAGAACAAATATTTAAACCAGAACAACAATACCTCTGTCAAACCCACACAAACACACATGTATGGTCACACGTGAACAGCCCCCTTCATCGGTATCAGGTAGCTCGCTAATTGAACTATTTAAAAATTTATAGTGACAGAGATATAAAGGGAGAGAGGCTGGGAGAAAGAAGGAGCATAGAGATTAAAAAAATACTTGATGGGAAAATAATTTAAATATTCACAGACACAACACACACACGCATTGACTACAGAGAACAATTAAAAACAAAAGAGTGAATAAGAGTAAAAACTGTCAGCAGTGAGCTCTTTAACCCCATGCAGTGCAGTTCCATGGAAGTGAGGACACAATGAACATTCCCTGAATCCTCTGTTGTTTATTTCTCTCTAATCATGCAGCCAGTGGGCTGCTTCATCAGAGCAAACAAATTTAGGATGGGAGCCAAAAATGTGTTTTGATGTTAGCCTGTGTGTGTGTGTGTGTGTGTGTGTGTGTGTGTGTGTGTGTGTGTGTGTGAGAGAGAGAGTGCTCAACATGTCAGCTGCAGCAGACCAGGAGACTATTGTTTCTGAGAGGTGCAATGTTTTACAAAAATTGCATCACTGTCAGAGTAAAGCTTTCAGTATTTATTCTTTAAGACAGAAAAACAAAATTTTAAAGAGATATATCATTCAGTTGTCTTATACTTTAAGACTATCAGGGCCAAACAGATGTGCTACAAATGTAGCATCCCAAGCCAATACACAAACACATCACACACACAAAGCCGTGGAGTTTTTGCTTGTTCACTATCAGCCACCTGGGACCCCTGACCTCCAGGCAACCAAGGGCTTTTCTAAGCTCAGGATGGAGCACCCTGTGTGTGTGAGGACACCTGTCCTCTCTGCTGGAAGTTGCATGGTTGAAGCCGTCCATCCACCTCTAGGACCCAGCTGCGTAAAATCACATTGTGCACTGATAGAGTCAGTCAAGGGGCATATGAGTCATACACACATACTGATGTGCTGCGTGCCAACAAAACTTGATGTTCAGCCTAGTTCCAGTAAAGCAAGAACTCTAAGGTCATTTCCACATTTGGGAAGGGAGTCTCTTAAGGCCAACTTTAAGAGCTCAGACAACTAAATTTGACTCTAAATTGTCCTTACATTTAATTTAAAAGTCTTAATCACTAAATTGGTACGAAAAAATACTAAGACATCAAAATTAGCCATGAAATGGTTCATAGTAATTAGTGTATTCATGGTTTGAGAGTAGTCAAGGGATGTTAATAAAGGGCTGTCTCTCCCCCTCCTGCCAGTAACACTGTGTTCTTCCCAGACAACAGGGTGTGTGTGTGTGTGTGTGTGTGTGTGTGTGTGTGTGTGTGTGTGTGTGTGCGAGTGAGAGAGTCTCATGCATGCACAAAACCGCAACTCTAGGTCAATGATGGTCACTTTGCTGGCATTCTGATGATTTTATTGAGAGCAAACTAAATACAAAAAAAATCTTTAAATGTAAATACACCTTTTAATAATTAGTCCATCACCACATACTCCGACCAGTAGATGTGTTTGAATCAGTATCAAAAGTTGACATTATGGTGAAAGAAAGACCAGTAAATCAGTCTGCAGAGTAAAGGCAGATTTATAGTTGTAGGCAAGCTCTGACTGTGGGCATAGACTTTATAAAATAAACGTAGCCACCCTGGCATCACTTACTGGTTGGTAAACTGCAGTTCTGAGGTCTCTCTGCTGTGAAGTTGTGCATCATAACATGGGGGTCTGTGGGAATTGACTCTGTTTTGCAGCCAGCCTCAAATGGCCATGCGATGAACTGCAGTGTTTGGCACCCCCACACTGGCTTAATTTTTCAGCCTCTGAGGTTGCCTTCACTGATGTGAGCATTTATACTTGTGCAGTGGAATGCATTTACACTTTCTATGCCCCTATGTTGAGTTTCTGTGAAGTCGGAAAAGCTTGACTGATTCAGCTAACACACATAAAACATGGCTTTATAGCGACAATACTGAAGAAAATTATATGTTAACACACAAGGTTGCCTCATATTAAACATGTTTTCCCCACAAATCCAGCATGCTAACATTGTTGGCATAGGCCTATGTCATTGCCTGTTGTATAAATTAGCCTAGCAGCTAGCGGACTTTTCTTCTACTCATATAAAGCCAGGATAAATCCCACAAAAGACTTACAATGTTATTTTGTGGTTGCTTTATTATCTTCACAATTTATAATTTCTTATCTGTGAAATAAAAAGATACAAGCTTTGCTTCCACTCAGGGAAATGGTTTTGAGTTTACAAAAATAAACGGGAGACCTGCGTCACTGCATTGTGTAGTTACACAATGCTAAGGTGCATGCTAAGCTACTGGGTATGGTACAAAAGTGCATTCAGTTTCAACTTTTGAGTGCGCGTACCCTCTGGCCGCATCACAGTTATGCCAGTATGCTGGATTTTTGCACTGGTAAACCTATTTAACATTTCACTACGAAAACAGTGTTGGGTTCACCGTGGCTGCCGGTTTGTGGTACTGTGTGAAAAACCTGAAGAACCAGTTTCAGCACCAAATAGTTTTTCACACACACATCTGGTCGTGCACTATCACAAATCATGACTTGTAGGCTGATTAAAGCTTGAATCTGTTTTATGTTAAACAAAATCAGGGCCAGAGAAACAGACTGTCATAAAAAAGAGAAACAGGGATTAAAATAGTAAGAAAGAGCAGACAGTGAAAGGGGGAGAGTGAAAGATAGGGAGTGCAGAGGGAGCAGCTGTTGTAGACAGTGCAGAGGAGAGAGAGAGAGGCTCGCTGTCTTGAGGTAAACAAGACACACACTGATAATTGAGCAACCGTTGCTATGGCTACATTGATGCTGAATATCCGCCCATGCCCAGCCCTAGACACAAAAACACACGTACACACTGACAGAAGGTGGACACGAGTCAAAACAATTCAGAGGCAGAAAAGCACTGCAAACAGCCTTCCATGAGCCTTTCCTTTCATTTTAAATCTTTATCTCTTCAGTTTGTCTCACTGAGACTCTGAACAGGTACAATAACCATCGGGACAGTAACATATAACATGGAGACAAATACAAAACTGCTAACAATGTCGCGACAGAACACATTTAAATCCCGCCCCCGATGGAGGCAAAAACAATACATTGCTCTCCATTAACTTTGTATTGCGTTAAAGGTGCAATAAGACATACAAGCAGCAACATGTTGCTAATTTTGGTCAGACAGTTAAATGAATAAATGATGATCTCACCTGGTGATGCGATCAAATAGTTGTAAATATTAAAGTGTGTCACTACTGGCCATTCAGTGGGATCATTTCTCTGAGATAAACAAGATGAGGAGAGTGTTCACTGAGATAGACTGTCCATAGTT
Source organism: Epinephelus lanceolatus (assembly GCF_041903045.1). Taxonomy (NCBI): domain Eukaryota; kingdom Metazoa; phylum Chordata; class Actinopteri; order Perciformes; family Serranidae; genus Epinephelus; species Epinephelus lanceolatus. Next base: position 7,126,524 of record NC_135734.1, read on the forward strand.
AGTCAATGTGACTTACTCTCAGGTAGACAAAAGGCGCTAAAGTAATCCTTTGACATGCTGATATCTAATGTTTATTGTGAGCTACAGCCATTTTGTTAGCATTTTAGCCCTTAATTGCATATTGTGAGGCTGTAATTTTCCCCCCTGGTCGGCATAATTTTCAGAGTATGACGCCTTGCGCTCATTCTCTATGATAAAAACTGTGAGATATTATTTAGAGGAAACTGAAATAGTTAAATGCATTTCAGTCCATTGTTGTAAAGGACAGAAAGAAGCTGAGTATATGTTGTATATGGATTGTTTTAAATTATTTAACAGTCATGTGATCTGAAAATGTCTGCATGTAAAAACCATCATACACGTTACATTTATCAAAGTTCTCCTGAAGCCTTACCTCATTTCTTTTTTTTTAAATGATTTGAATATTCTTTAGTAGCTGAGCAACACACTTTAACACCCGTGAATAATTACAACATTCAACATTCAACATTGTAATGAATGCTAATTAATGCTAATAAACAGAAAGGGTTGAGTTTCTATATACATTCATTATGTAAATGGTTGCCATGTAAAGTATTCTGCATTAATTAATATATTATTTGTGAAATAAGTTTAATGAACAACAAATTTTGTTTCATGGATACTGACCTAAAGCCTCATAGATGTTGCATCTGCAACTTCTAAGAGGTTCTGTATGCCACATTCAGAGCATTAATAGAGCAACAAACTAGTACTTGCTATATAAAATATAATGGGCTTTTAGTAGAGTATAGCTGCAATTTAACTTTAAAACAAACTTTAAATAAAAGTTGGTAGAAAGAAAGATAATTTGTGATAATGGGTCCGGGTTTTTTTTTAAATGAAATTTCTTAATGATATACTAAGAAAAAACTTCCAAAGAAAAAAATGTATAGACTCATTGTATCATAATCCCTCTTAATCATTACTTATGACCCACTACTGTGTGGCTATGTATTTATCTGCAGAGACTCTGCCCTCTGCCTGTGTTTCCTTTTCTTATTTTGCTGTGTTCGGGATGTTCCTGTTCAGAGTGCGCAGATAGTGACCAGGTGCCAGAAAGTAAGTAGCATGCATCCAAGAGTAACCTATGAAAATTGTAACACAGTGCAAAAATAATGCAAATATAGCCAGGCCACACACCAAGCACACAAAGCTTGTTCCAAAATGAGAGTGAATCTGGGGATGACTTTCACTTCCACTTTTGCGACCTGGCCATAATGTTTAAAAGTAAAAGTACATTTAAGGTAAAGTAAGTTTTTGGTTTATAGCTCTGGTCATTCATTCTCAAAGTTATTATAACTTTGTTCTCACCAAAGTAAATATTCACTTTTGGGAACTCAATGACATAACAATAAAATGTACCAGCAGGACAATAAACATGAGGAGTGAGCCAATCAGAAAGATTGTGAGCAGTTCATCCAGATGATCTTAACTACTTTATTTGCACTGAAAAGGTGAGCCCAGCTTTAATGTTGCTGCAGTAAATACGCAGCTCACGTGGGTCTGTAAACTGAGATTGATGTTTACAATGGACAGTCTGACTAATCATCTTATAGTTCACTCTCATTTTCTCTTCTGAATAAATTAGACTAACCTAGGGGATTGTTCAAAACTGTGCATGTTAACCTATTGTACTTTATAAGGATGTCAAACAAATAAATGCCCCAAATACATAAATAAAATCTCATCAGTAATAAACTCAAAGACAAGTCTTTAGTCTAGTCTTGAACTTTTTTCTCTTCTACTGCTTTTACTTGAATTAGAAAAATCTGCCACATATATCTAATGACTGTTTATTGTGATGTGTCCCAAGGCAAATATATATCAAAGATTTCTGAATATTGTCTTTAATTAAAACAACAAGGATTTTGGGACATCCCATACAGAAAGTCATTAAAAGGTTTAAGAAGTAAAACAGCGAGCAGGCGGGCCCCCAGGAAAACTGGGCCCACAGCAGACACAGTAACAGCAGGACATGGCAGTAGGAGCAGTGTGTGTGTGTGTGTGTGTGTGTGTGTGTAAGACCGGCAGGCCTTAAACACTTTTTCCTTGATCATCAAGTCAAATAAAGGCTGCTGCGCGCCAAGCCTATTGTCCATACACTGACCCCCACAGCCCCCCCACCCCAAAAACCTGCCTAGCCACCATGCTTCACCCCCCAAACCTATATAGATACACACACACACACACACACACACACACACACACACACACACACACACACTTCAATCTCCCATGTCTTTGTCTCCAGCAACAGGAGGTGTGGTCGTTTTTCTACAGTTAATGAGTTGGCGGGGCCACGAGGGCCAAGCGGAGGCACGGGTCATTCATTCATTTAGCCCCTTAAGCCTCCTTAGCCCCCCCCCCCCACCCCACACACACACACACACACCCACACAAACACAGATTACACATTATAGCACAGAAATACTCTAATATTGCTGCTGGTGGGGAGAAAGCACAAATTTTAATCACACATGACAATACTGTCTCCACTTTCTGAAAACAACACACACTCACAATGCTCACAAACACACAGCCATACACCACCACACACACCCACACACACACACATAGTCCTGGCGTCTGGTGACACAATAGCTTCTGGTAGCAGCTGGTCAGCAGTAGCCATAGGAGTCACATACACATACACACACACACACACACACACACACATACACACACAAACACGCAGACAAACACACAGAGAGACACATGCAAACATGCAACATGTACAAGCCACTGCATGTCTAATGACGTGCCAAGACGACATAAGAACAAGAGAAGACAACTTGACTGGCCATCTGTGGCATGGAGGCCATGTGGAACATCTGCGCCAATCAGTAACACACTCACTGCCACACACACACACACACACACACACACACACACACACACACACACACACAGGCATGCATGAGTAAACACATGCATCCACGCAGGCAAGTATGTTAACAAAAGCACATAAATATAAATATAAATATAATAATGAAGTATTTTGCTGAAAACAACTGCAAACATTCAAATAACCTATTTTTAAAATTTCTGTTGTACATTTGCTCAGGCATCCCTGAGACAGAAGTAGTTTTCATGGTGAGGTAGCCAGGTATTGGTGGGGCACACTGTTTAAGGATGTGAATGTGATAAAAACTGCTGCTTTTCTAGAGCACTGACAAGCATCAGTGCCAGGATATTGGACAGCAGCATATACTGACCAAGCGGCAACCTCTGGGGCTTAATAATGAGTCCAACACAGAAGTGCCAAAAATTGCAGTTTCTCTAAGGGCCACTCAGAGCTGGCAATCCCAACAGACCCCAGCTTTACAACAGAAATAAACATGTTTAATAAACAGCCTGGTACAAAAAAAATAGTTTTGCATAATCATAAAATTAGAAAAGTGTCTTTCAATAAGATCCCATCAGTTTTGCATGATAATAATAAGAAAAGTCTCTTGTTAAAACAATAATTTGGAATGTGTAGTAGTAATAATGTGAATATACAATATGTCATAATAACATGTTAAAGATTTTCCCATTATAAGAAGAAACTGAGCAGTTTATATCAACAATTGGTGACAACAGTCTGAAGTCATAAAAAGGATTTTTCAAATTTTTATTTCTAACCAGCTGTATTGTCATGAGTTATCACTTACAAAAGAAGGGATGCAATTTTTTTTTAATGCATTGTACCTCGATCAGGTTCAGAGTTTTAAATAACAACAAATTCTTATCTGAAGTCGTATTATTTCACAAACTCTGACACAAACACACAAGTCAGTAAGTACATTTTGTTTTACCAGTTTTAAGCCTGTTTTCTGCTCTTGAAAATTAGTGTTTGCATGAGCACTATCAAAGTTAACAATAGCTGTAAATAAACCGTGCTACCCAACCTAGAAGCTAATATTAGCGTTAACTTCACTGGTCCAAATATTATCACTTATGACTCCAAAATGCCAAACTCAAGACTTTAAAGTAGGAGTTCACAAACCAATAGGTGATGTCATGGTGGCTTTGTACATTATTCTATACAGTCGATGATCTGATATATTAACCCACAATGTATGGGCTAATATAGAAAACAACAGACACGCTATGGGCAATCTCACTGAGCCACTTGGATTTAATGCAGTTCATTTTTTTCTTTATTTTCAATGGAGACATTGGGCTATATTCCAGTATACACAACTAAACAAAAATTTAAACCCAACACTTTTGTTTTTGCTGCCATTTTTCTCAGGTTTATGTTTAGACTTAAGACTTTTTTCGTGCACTCAATAGATATATTTCTCTTAAATTTCGGTTGAAAATTTGTTAAAATCCATGTTAGGATACACTTTTCCTTTTCCAAATTAATCCACCTAATCCATCTCCACCATCCACCTGCCAGGTGTGACATATCAAGCTACTATTTAAACAGCATCATTACTACACAGGTGTGCCTTGGGATGGACAAAATGAAAGGCTACTTAAAAATGTACCCAACAAAAGTGTTGGGTTTAAAATTTTGTACAGTGTATTTTCTCCTCAAACAACATTGTATTATGTTTAATATTAATTAAATTTTAATATTTAACTATATTATATATTATATATAATATATATATTAATATTTACTTATCAACAAAAAAAATTGTAATAAAGTCAATAGTGATAAGACCAATTACAGCAAAATTACAATACATTTAATAATATTAGTATGGTATGCTGACAGTAACAACCAATAATCAGTAACATGGGTGCATAGAGATTTTGCTAATTTCACCTGGCACATTATTGCATTAGGATTCCATGTATCAGGAGCCTAATTTTATTTAACAGACAATGGATATGAATAACTTTAATTTCCTCACATTTTCTTCACATGGAAATCCGCACATATGGTAGGACCACACATACACTCAGTAATCATGCACACAAACTGGGTGGAGATATCTGTAAGTGTGCTGCTGCTTATAAAGACATCAGGATGGTGAAGAGGAATTGGATTACACACACATACACACACACACACACACACACACACACTAGATAGGTATGTAAGTGCGCACGCAGGCATGCACACATGCACGCACGCACACACAGACACACCACACACACACACACACACACACACACACACACACACATCCCCCACCTCTGGGAAACACCTGCAGCCATGCTTGTTATTCTGGGGAACAGAACACATGTGCTAGAACACAGTTCACACATCCCCTAACCAATTAGGGTAGTGACTGCTTACACACACGCGCACACAAGAACACACGCACGTTGTTCCTCCAAGACTACTTATCTGCTTTAACGAAACAATATGCATCTACATCTTAAGTCTTGAGTCTCACTCTATTCATTAGGCCTTAATTAACAGATTACTGAGAGGCAGCTGGGAGGGCACAGAGAAACACGAATGCAACTGGTTTTGGAAAATACCTTTTTTTTTTTTTTTAACCTGTCAAGCATCCAAAATGTAGAGAATACATCCTCTGAGGAGTGAGAATGTGCTCAGTAAATTTCATAGCCTATGTCATATTATTATTTCTCATACATAAGTGGGCATTTTAGCCTAACAGTAGTGAGAGACTTGAGGTCTAGCATCACCAAAAACATTATTAACGATGCTCTGGGGACCATTAGTATACAGAGCAAATATCAATGCAATCTGCTCAGTCAATGTTGGGTTATCAAAGTGTTGGACAGTAGGACAGTCAGATGGATGGATTGACAGACCCATCTCAAATCACCACTAGGGGTGCAAAAATGTGCTATACCTTGTCATGAACATTTATGGGAGGTTTTATACAGGCCAGTACATTTTTATACCTTCTTGAAATTTCAATAGGTTGTATGGTATATGATGGCATTTGTGTGTGGTGCTACCCATGCTGTTACACCCCATGGTACCTTTCTCTTCATGGTCTCTTGCTGGCCGGCTGCTCACAGTCCTGTAACGTTATCCTACTCGCTGTCACCATGTCTGTTAGCTGAGCTGCCTGTTCTCTGGTGGCGCTAATGTGCATGATATACATCCTTAAAGGGATAGTGCACCCAAAAATAAAAATTCAGTCAATATCTACTCACCCATATGCCGAGGGAGGCTCAGGTGAAGTTTTAGAGTCCTCACAACACTTGCGGAGATCCAAGGGGGGAAGAGGTAGCAACACAACTCCATCTAATGGAGGCTTACGGTGCCCCAGATTCAAACGTCCAAAAACACACAACTGAAAACACAAAATATCTCCATACATATTCCATATGTGGTTTCAATTATGTGACTTTTCATTTTTGGGTGCTCTATCCCTTTAATACAGCACCTCCGTTTGTGTTTAAAAGAGAGATGAGTGTCTGTTTTTTGTTTTTTTTGATAGTATTGAAAATCATACCTTTGGGATTTTGTTAATACTTTGGTATACCGTAATACTGTGGCCAGGGATTAACACAGATGGGCCACCCCAACTGAAGTGATGACCAACTCCACAAACATTACAAAAAAATTATAAAACAAAACATTATTGTTCAGGAAATGCCACTTATTCTGTGTACGCTGTAATCTTGTAACTAAATGAATCATTATTTTTCACTGATACAAGGTCATTGATACATGTGGACCCATACATTACTACTTGCATACTTACCCACATGGATGACTTGAACTGATTAGTGCTATGATCCACTCATATCCATTTAGTAATGTAGCCTTCTTTAAAGTCAGAGCAATTCTAAAGTCTGAAGTCTTTGTGAGATCAGATCAGATTTGCAGACGTCAAGCTATGGTAATAGCTCGACTAGGCCATTTAATTGGACTACTGTCCTTGTCCCAGTATACAAGCACAGGAGGGGAATTGATTTATTGACCGCAGTATGTCCCACTCCACTACGATAGGTGGCGATAAGCCTCCTTTCAGCTTGTTAGTATTGGACATTTTTCCAGTTGACCTATTAGAACACAGACCAAACAATCACCATTCCGTGTTTTCCTCCCATCCATGTATTTAAAAAATTTTAACTCTGTCAGGTGACACAGCATGAACTGTGTCTCCTCGTCTGTCCAAAAATGTTTGGCTCTGATGTTGTGATGTACGCCATGTTGTTACTGGCTTCTTCTTCTGTTATGCATCAAACTGAGGGTGGATAAACGGTGGAGCAGAGAACCTAAGCCAGTTTGGGTCTGATTGACTGCGCACATGCAGTAGTGATTCGATTTCCAATCACATTATCTGGGTGTGTTAGTCTGACTTTGAGAAATCCGATTTAGTGCGATTTCAGTCGGACTACCATGTTCGCATGTATTTTAAACGTCTGGTTTTAGTTGGGCTAAAACAATAAATCAATTTTCTCTGATGCCATGTAAACATACTGAGTGTCTGAAGATTAATGGAATGAGGATGATGATGATGTGAGAAGGAAGACAAGAAAACGCAGAAAGTGACAAGTAGAGAGTAGATAGTAAGACATGGACACAACTGTCAGTGATGCTGTAGTGTGTGTGTGTGCGTGCATGTGTGCATGCGTGCGTGTGTGCGTGCGTGCGTGTGTGCGCGCATAGTTGGTTGGGTGACCTATATGTGTCAGTGCAGTGTGTAGAAGACCCCTGGGCTTGGGTTATATTTGGTCATGACACGTTAACCCAATCAGCAAGGACATACACACACACACACACACACACACATACACACACACACACACACACACATACACACCCAAGGGGTCAGAGACAGGATTATTGCCATCATGTCAGTGCTTTTTTTATATTGAGCATGAATACACCAGGTATGAATACACCTACAGATTAGTCCAATAAGAAGTGATAAAGCTCTACTGATATTAAAGTCTACGAAGTGAGACTTTAATATATTAACTGTTGGACATACAATGGAAGACAGCCATTCTTATTTCTTTCATTCAGTCAGTTTACATGCCTTAAAATAATCTGCCTGAAAAACGACAAATGTTCTCAAAGTCAAAACCCTACCATACCCACTATCTTGCAAAAAAATATAGCTTCAGTCAGCCCTGCAACACCATCCCATAATCAGCATAGCAAAATCTGTGGTCTGATGAGCATCAAAAGGGGTTGGGTTGGGACAGATGTCCCATTATTGTAAAATAAATGATTGACCATTAGTCATTGTAGTGGAGTAGCTTAGCTCAAAAATAGGGAGAAATTGTGCAACTTTTGATAAAAGCATGACATTTGGTACACTTATATAACTGGATATGGAGCCATCTTGAATTTTCAATATTTTTCAAAATGGCAGCCAGCAACAACAGTTTTCTTATCTGGGATGGATATAATTTGATATTGAGGCGATAATTAGTTAAATTTATTTACCATACCATTGAGAATTGCCTTACCTAGGACACCTCTGCATCCCTGTACCATGCTTTGGTGTTGTAGCAGCTTTCAGAGACTCAGGAAAGTACTGGTCCCACACCAGATCAAGCCTAGACACACTTTTCAAGTTTTCTGGCTAAATATGGAATGAAGATCTCTTGGGCATAGTCACTTAAAGGCGCTGTATGTAAGAATGTGGCCAAAATGGTTACTGCACTCAAATTCAAAATACTGCCACGAGTCGTGTCCACCCCCCTCCCCTACAGATTAGATTTGCCGGGATACAGTGGAGGAGATGCCGGCTGCTAATGCTATGTACTGGGACACTGCTAATGCTGCTTGCCGTGCTGCTAACATTTGTTTCTAAAAAAAATCAGTCGGGTTGATGACCCACCTGCACATGGGCTACAATGTATGATCAAAAATGAATAACAGTTGAAAGTATTCGAAATGTCCATCCCCATCTAACTATGATGCTAGTTAGCCAACGTGGCTAAAGCTTACCTGTGGAGGAGAAGAGTAGCCAATTTGACACCCGATTTCAAATTCTTCTCCACTTTCAACCGTCTTCACCGTTCAAAAGCATCTCCTATATAGACCCTCGCTTTGCCTCGAGTTTTGTCTTGGCGTTTTTGGGAATCATAACAAGGTCGTTTGGCTTTAGTTGCACCGTCAGCCATTGTAGCTCAGTCATAACTGTAACTGATGCTGAGACTCTACTGACTGCGTGACTGGTAGACAGCGGTGGGTGGCGCAACAGGCCAAAACACAAATTCAAAACATAAACATGATTTGCAGACCATGAAATTTTTTTTTAAATGCGAATATTCTGGCTGTACTATTGATCATTATGTTATATGAACATTATTCCTTAGTCTCTGTGACATATTAGGATGATTTTACAACTATTTGCTTTAGATTTCTTACATATAGCTCCTTTAAGGTCTTTGCAGGAGTTGGTTTCTGACGATAATTACGCCAAGGCAATAATTCGCCAAGGCTAATGGCTAATCTGTATGAACAGACATCTGCATATGAATGCAGATAATTAACAAAAACAAATAACAAGAAAAAGCTAAATGATCTTCAAACGATAGTTGATGAGTTCCGTGACTGCATTTTGGTCAATGCGTTATGGGGTGCCGTTTGTAAAGTGGCTCATGCTGAAAATAACATCAACATTTTGCCACATTTAGCTTCAAACAATGTTTAAAAAAGTGTTGTGAATTTTTTAACGTCACCTTTTACTACATTTACAGCAATATTTGTTAACTTAGAAATATATTAAATAGTTAAATCTAAATATTAAATGTGGCACCTAAATGTTAAATGTTAAATCTAAATCTAAATCTAAATGTTAAATCTAAATGCTAAATATAAATATAAATATAAATGTTAAATCTAATTGCTAAATCTAAATATAAATCTAAATGTTAAATCTAAATGCTAAATATAAATATAAATATAAATATAAATGTTAAATCTAAATATTAAATATAAATATACATGTTAAATCTAAATGTTAAATGTTAAATCTAAATGTTCTGGGTGAAACTAAATATTTAGCTAATATGCAAATTCACACTGCCGGTCACCGGAAGTACCAAAATAAAAGCTCGAGATGGTCAGACTGTGTTTATAGAATCAAGTAACGAATTAAAACCAACTTATCGGGGGAAATGGACACTTGAACATACATTAGCGTGATAATAACTACCTAAAATAACAAGAAACGTGTTTGGAGAAATTTTATTTGATGTGTACTTTGAGTTGTTAGCGTCCCTTCGGAGGGAATCACCTTGTTGTTTACAAATACTTCCGGGTAGAAAACCAGCGGAGTTTAGCTACATATATATATGAATATCTCACATTTTCATGTCACTATATCACCGTTTAGACTAATCTGGTGTTTGTAAAGTCTATAAACACAATGACTGAACAAACATTACTATCACGTTCTGAAATTAATAACATGGTTATCGTAGATTAGCGGGGCAAACCGTTAGCTGTTAGCCCCGTTAGCAGTGTCTGTAATGACTCATTAACTCTAAACGGTCCGTGAAAAAATATTTTTTTCCAGCGGATGTCTTAGTTACAACATGATTGAGCTAACTGGAGTAGTTTCATGTCGTATCCGACAACGGAAGGCTTTTAACAGATGACGTCCTGATAGCTTTGCTGCTGCTGCAGCCACTGATGCTTTCTAGACATCGTGATTTCCCAAAACTGAATAAATACCACACATCGCAACACAAAACTGCTTTGCTAGCTCAATCATGTTGTAACTAAGACATCCGCTGGAAAAAAATATTTTTTTCACGGACCGTTTAAGAGTTAATGAGTCATTACAGACACTGCTAACGGTGCTAAGAGCTAACGGTTGTTAGCTTAGCTTAGGTTGTTAGTCCCTCCGAAGGGACACTAACAACTCAAAGTACACGTCAAATAAAATTTCTCCAAACATGTTTCTTGTTATTTTAGGTAGTTATTATCACGCTAATGTATGTTCAAGTGTTCATTTCCCCCGATAAGTTGGTTTTAATTTGTTATTTGATTCTATAAACACAGTCTGACCGTCTCGAGCTTTTATTTTGGTACTTCCGGTGACCGGCAGTGTGAATTTGCATATTAGCTAAATATTTAGTTTCACCCAGAACATTTAGATTTAACATTTAACATTTATATTTATATTTAACATTTATATTTATATTTATATTTAATATTTAGATTTAACATTTATATTTATATTTATATTTAGCATTTAGATTTAACATTTATATTTATATTTATATTTAGCATTTAGATTTAGATTTAGATTTAATATTTAGATTTAACATTTAGATTTAGATTTAGATTTAACATTTAGATTTAGATTTAATATTTAGATTTAACTATTTAATATATTTCTAAGTTAACAAATATTGCTGTAAATGTGGTAAAAGGTGACGTTAAAAAATTCACAATACTTTTTTAAACATTGTTTGAAGCTAAATGTGGCAAAATGTTGATGTTATTTTCAGCGTGAGACACTTTACAAACGGCACCCCATAATGCGTCTTTTGCTCTCCACGAGGACTGTTTACCTGCCGCCAAAATGTGATTGGTCAATATTGTACTAATTCCTACAGATTCTGCATATTTTAAATGGAAATTAAGTTACATCTAGTTTAAATATTTAGCTACAAGGTTTGAGAGTCACCATTATCTAACCCTCATCATTGCTTACGTATTGGTCCAATGAGCATTTTGTAATTTATTCAAGAAGGTGCTGGACAAATTTGACATAAAATTCCATGCAGACATATATGCTGTATAGTTAATTACAATAAGTGAATAATTGTGCACAACAAGGAGAAGGGAACATGATTCAACAACACAAAAAGTCAGATATTTTCTATATAATGACACTTTGGAGCATTATCACAATTAAACATAGTCATTAACCAAAGGAACAAAGAAAGGCTACTTAAACTGTAACCCGTATTCAAGTTAGTTTGGAGTAATGGTTGTGTGACGCATCAGCATGTAGTTTGATTTTTAAAATGGAGGTTAAACTGTGTTTAAGTAGTTTGAATTATGTAATAAAACACCTGAGGGCTACAGTATAACCTCTTGAGGGAATATTAAAGGACTGTTATATTGACTTTTCTTGAGGGTTCCACATACAGCATTGCTCAGCTTAGAGTTATGGCATATGAAGTTTTGCAACCAATGCTCTGCCTGCACACTTCTTCATCAGAAGAGAAGCCCATATAATCTGAGTGAGTGCTGAACAACACAGAATTACATTACATGCGTTACTCTGAATAGCATTAGGTGAAAGATCAGTCTATCAGAGCTGACCTCCATCACTCACACACTGTTAACCTGTCAGCACTGGGCCATGACTGTGTGTGTGTGTGTGTGTGTGTGTGTGTGTGTGTGTTGAAGGTCACGATGAAGTGATTGTATGGGTTTAATGCCCTTGACTCCTCTCTAATCCCTTTCTTGGCATTCAATTCTGACCTGCTATGCTCCATTGACCTCAGATTACTGTACACACAGGGCTACAGCACTGTAAGCACCCACACATACACACATGCAATGAAAATTGAAACAGATTGCTTTGTCCTTACATTAGTAGTGTAGTCAAGTGTGTACTGTATACATGTATCTTACTTTCCTCACCATGCACTGTGCTTATACAGTCCAAAGAAACACTGTCAATCAGAGATACAGAACACAATTTCTTCAGTTTCATCAGTTTTATATGAGAATTTCTTACAAGCTCTGACTGGTTCTTGGTTACCACATCATCTTCCCATATGGGCTGAAGCTAAGTGCTTGCCACAATTCTGCAATTATTTCATAAGCTTAAATGAATTAATTTCAAAGATGTAAAAGGCACAATGTAGTGTATACACATCCCAAAAGATTTACTGAGTATAGCTATGAGAGTTCTTGGTCAGTTGTGGAGTATTACCAAATGAAGACATGAAGTCAAAGCATCACCAGATTTATATGTGAATTGAGTTACTGGTAAATGGACTTGGTTAACGATACGCTCTGCCTGTCATTCACTCTTTTATGCTTAAACACCATAGCCAGAACCATGCAAGGCATTGGTCTAACCAGTGAGACCAATTTGGGTTCAGTGTCTTGCTCAGAGAAACTTTCAAATGTGGGCAGGAGGAGTCGGGGATGGACCCTCGTGTTGCCTTACTTTGAAGGCACAATAGATGCCAGGGCATGTTTAACCGAAAATCTTTAAAGGAATAGTTAACCCCAGAATCAAAAATACATGTTTTCCCTCTTACCTGTAGTGCTATTTATCAATCCAATTGTGGCTTGTGGTGCTCAAAATTTACAAAACTCAACAGCGATGTCTCTTTCCAGAAATCAAGACCCAGTTACTCAAGATAATCCACCAACTTTGTTGTGAGCAGTTTCATGTAGGACCTATTTTCTTCCTACTGAACTACACCTGCCAACTGTGGCACCCCGCAGAAGGAAGCATGCATCGATTCAAGGAGGAGAGCCTTGTGACACCATCAGATGTTAACATTAATGGCGCCCTCCTCAGCTGAGCTGTAATGTTAGCTAGCTCACTGGCGCTAGGTGAGCTAGCAGTAGACAAGTTCTGTGGATTATCTTGAGTAACACGTCATGATTTCCAGAAAGAGACACTGCTGTCTTGTTTTTCAAGAGTATTTTTTTGGTGCTTTGAGCAGCACAAGCCAAATGCCATCTACCTCCATTATACTGGAGAAAATCTCCAGTGTATCTCCAGCACTCTGCAACTCACACCAAAACAATGTAGACTGGTAAATAGCACTACAGATAAGATGAAAAATATGAACTTTTAATTTTGGGGTTATCTGTACCTTTAAAATAGTAAAATTACCAACTGATATAAAGAGGTAACAAAGTAAAAACTAACATGACAAGTTAGTAAGGCATTATTCCACCAAGCCTCCTGAAAACCCTCTGGAGGTGTGTGTGTGTGTGTAACTCTACAGGTTGAATGAAGAGTGTACTTACAAAGTATCCCCTGCACTGGTATTTTGATGGTGGTCTCTATATGTTGCTCCACAACCTTGGGATCTTGTGACCAGTGGTAATTTTGCTATTTTAGATTTAGTCTCAGTCTTGAGACAAAATGTTTATTAGTTTTAGTCACATATTAGTCATTTCTATCCTTCATAGTTTTAGTCTAGGTTTAGACTAAAAACATTTTAGTCAACGAAATTCCTGACATTTAAGTCAACTTTTAGTCATTGTGTTTTTTTATGGATTTTTTTTTCATCTTTAAACTAATCCAGTTAGGCTAATTCATGTATCAGAAATTAGAATCACAGTGGCAGGTTGTATGGGTTAGGGTTAGGGGGGTTAGGGTTAGGTCATTTCTCCAGCAGTTTTTAAAGATTTAAGGAGTGATTTACAAGCACACACTTACTGATCATCATTTGAAAAGCTCAAGATCTCTGTTTATAGTCTCAAAAAACATGAAACCACAACTAACTAATATGAGACAACTAGGTTTTGTACCTAGGGTCATTTTAGATTCTGACTTGTCCATCTCACTGTTAAGTAGCAGAAGAATAACTAAAAGCCTGAATTCTTTCTTGATCTGCAGCATGTTAGTCTGGAGGTTTAAACTTGTGTCCTTTCACAGAGTCGGTGATTAAAACTAAGCTTTCATCTGTCAGAGAAAAGTGACACAGAAAACTAAGCTTCCTACCTGCCTGTCAAACAGCAATCAATCCATGAAGCTTCTCGAGTCAGGACTGAGTAGAGTCCTACAGGGATCAGCCGTGAAGTCCAGTGACAAATCGCTGCTTCCTCCGCTGCAATGTCTAACAAGTGGAGCTAACTGCTAACAGCCAGCGGTGCAACTAACAAACTCCATAAATCCATTCATCAGCTCCACCATCCACAGTCAGACACACACGACTGATTATTTACTGTAGAATTACAGCTCACAACCAACACCAACAGCTAATACTGCTCTGGTGTGAGTGTGTGCAAGCTAGCAAAACATCCTTGTGCAGACTGTTTACTGGCGTTTACCAGCCTGTTGCTCATGCAGCATTTGAAGATAATTGTATGCATTGGCGTCCTCAGCTTTTAATATCTGATAGTTCACCACAGCTTGTGATTTCGAACACCATACATATGAAGCATTTTTATATTCATCAAACCATTCAGTGAGTCTTTACCAGTATGGATGTATCTGAATTCAGAGTACACTTCTCTGCTCTGTCATTCTGTTTTTCCATTCATTTGTCAGCCATCTGTATATCAATTATCTGAAAACTGAATTTCTAATAATTGGTACTCATATTAGACCTATTGATCAGAATCACAATAATCATTCTACATCAATCTATTACTGAAAAGTACTGCACTGTGCTACAGTATATATGCAAACTGGTGACTAAATGTTCTAGCTGAACAATCTTATAGTACATCCACCCTTTTTTCTTTAGACAACACTGAAGATTTATCTTTAATCCAGAGCCACTGACCTTCAATGTTACGGCCATGAACTTTAGCAAGGTTTCCCACAGTACAACTGTCTACCATGCCCTTATAATCAGCTACAATCACACGTTAGTGTTTGTGTGTCTTCATGCATGCTTTCACTCCAGCTCATCTTGTATCCAACATCTTAATCATCACTCAACCAAAGACAATTCTGGATACCCATTTTCCTCAGTAGTAGAGTACGACCTTTGAAGTAATTGGTCCTCCACCCTGACTAAGGCCAGGGCTCCATCCAGTCAAATTAGTGGATAGCCTGGGCTGACCTAATTAAGCATTGAGATAACAAGGTCCAAAGGATAATTGGTGGGCGAGGACCACAGGAACAGACGGGTAACCTCCGGAAAACTCATCTGCTTTCAATTCTCATCACTTCCTAGATTCGTCTTCCTCTGTCTCATGTTTTTTCTGTCTACTGCATCACTTTATTCTGCCATTCATTTGTACATGTACCTGTGTCTGGAGTATAGTAAAAAGAATTAAGGATATGAACATTTTGCATACAGTAGATTTAACCCCTGTACTACCCTGGTAGTACAGGGGTTAAATCATTTTTTGTAGCTCTTACCAGCTGCACTCCATTGATGTAAGTTGTTTGGCAGAAGACTGAGATGGGTCTGTAGCAGGGAGCACAATTAGACACAGTTTATTGTAAAGTATTGCCCAACAAAGACACTTCAGACAGAACAACTGGTTTTCCTAATACTTGCTGGGAAACTGGGCAAGATGAGGACTCACCGCTCAGCCCTGACTCATCCTGACAGTCAGCCTGAGGAGAGTGGATGATTACTGAATTTTAAATTTAAGGTGAACAGTTCCTGTACCAGTTTCACTCTGAAAATCAGCCTGGAGCGAAATATGACTGCACTCTTGAAAAGCAACATTTTAAGACCTCTGGGATCCCCTTAAAAACCTCTATTCATTCATCAATGTTTTTAGTTATCATTGAATGTAAAAGGGTCACATAAATTAAGAGAGTGGTACTTGTAGTGTAGAAAGAATTAACTCTTGGAGGTCAGTGGAGATTTTAACGTTTAGCTCATTGTTTTGATTTTCAGGCACATTTACTGCACAGTTCAATCTTTCATTAACACCTATAGGCAGCTCTTTCAGGCAAACAACCTCCAATAAAGCCACTGAGCATTACCTGCCCATCACTAAACAGTAGACAAACAAAGTTAGCATCCTGCTGTGAAGAAAGTCAAACATAGCAGGTTGGTTGAGACCAAAACAGAGCTAAAACAAGACTGAATACTGGGTTAAATTAATCAGATGGACAGAAACATATGCTAAAGCTAATGTTGCTCTGTTTCTTCTGGATGTTTAAGTAAGCAATGTTTTGCTGACATACTGTTGCAACGACTTTATAAGCTGATTGGATGTGGTGGCTGTGTCTTCCAACTTGTTTTGTTTTTTTCTGTGGCTAAAATGACTCAGTGGAGTTATAATTTTTTTTTACACAGTTCAATATGATAAAATAATATTACACTGATTAAGCAGTACACTGACTATAACATTGTCGGACTTATAATATGCAGTTGACAAGGATCAAAATCAACACATCTTTTTTATTCAACACATTTTTCTTCCTTTTTAATACTGGAGCCTTTACTGCTGACAGTGCAGCTCCACTGATGACAGTTGTACAATTTTATTTTTGGTTAGTCCTACCCCACTGTGCTGTGATTGGCTAGTATCTATCACATCCATGCAACATGCAACAGGGCCATTGGGTGAAACACTACTGAGCATATTCAGTGGGCTGCATATCATGCAAGTAAACCCGGAAGCTAGAAAACTGTTTTGGCTTATGCATCAGGCAAGCAACTCTATTAGAATGAATGGTCACCATCTCGGTGTCCACTATCTAATTATTCTGTTTTGTTCATACAACATCTAATGCACTTCTGTTAATCCTGGAAGTGAGATCCCACCTCAGTTGCTCTTTCTGAAGTTTCTACCATTTTTTCCTCCGTTAAAGGATTTTTTGGGGGTGTTTTTCTTTATCTTCTGTGAGGGTCCAAGGACAGAGGGATGTGGTATGCTGTAAAGCCCTCTGAATTGTGATTGGACTTTGGACTTTGTAGATTAAACTGATACTGAAATTGAAATGAAATTACTATTTGTACAGTCCTTTGAGGCATGGGCTACAGTGAACTTTGACTTGACTGATCTGTACAGCACTTTGAGTTGCCTTTGGGTGTAAATGTGCTATATAAATAAATTTGCCTTGCGTTAAAATCTATGAATCAAATCAAGGCTTCCACTAAGGCCTCAGCCTACATGGGGCATATGCTTTATCCAGTGAGCTAGAGGGCGCCTCAATTTGCAACATCTTTTAACTGCGGTAGTGGTATGCACCACTGACAGTGTCACCACTCTATTCCACTTCACACAAGCATGACATTGTCATAATAATGTTCTGCTAGAGGTCACATACAGCCAGCAAATCATCTCGGGTTTTAACGGGTCCTCCAGAGCTAGACTATAGTCATGCCTTACCTCTAGGGCACAGAATACCAAATTATGTTTGTCTTTTTATCACCATTAGTTGAATCACACATTAACATATGTTTGTTCATATTTTATACTATTGCAAGTCTATTCTAATGACAGTGCTCACCTCCACATATGCATATGTTCCACCAAAACAAGTTTACCCCTTAAACTATTTTGTACGAGAACTGTCACTGCATCCTGGGCTTAGTGCCACCCAAGTCGACTGTGATAGGTTTAAAGAATTAAAAACAAACTACTGCCTTTTATCCCCTATAGCAGAAAGACAATCAGTGCTTCCAGACCTCTCTCTACACTTCTTTACCCCCTGTGCAGTTTTTGTACAAGGCTGTAAACATGTTTATTTCTGTTGTTAAGTTGGACATTTTTAACATGGGGGGTCTATGAGGGTTGAGTCGCTCTTGGAGCCAGCCTCAAATGGCCATTAGAAGAACTGCAGTTTTTGGCACTTTCGTGTTGGCCACATTTTTCAGGCCTGCAGGCTCCTTTTCTGCTTTTGTGTTTACAGATGTATATTTATTGTGTCTTACAATAAAAAATGCATAAAGTTTTATGTCTTGTTACTCACTATGGCATATGTCACCATCATTTTCTTTGCATTTTTAGCCTGGGCCATACTCTCAAAGCTACCTATAAGTGATAACATGATAAAAGTGATAACATGTTCTTTGACTTTTTTTGTAAAGTTTGTTAAGTGGGGGGGGGGGGGGGGGGGGGGGGGGGGGGGTGTAAAAATTGAAACAGAAGAAATAATTATGAAAAATAGCGAGCTGATCGCATTTACAGATTAGACTGATATTCTTAAATACTTTCACTTGATCTTGCACTCATTGGAGAATTTTGTATTTCTGTCTCAGATAATTACCTCTATTACACCATTATTGGGATATCATGTCGTTATGGATGTCAGAATGGTTTATGGGACTAACAACCATTTCACAGACAGTCACACAGTCTAGTGTTAGAATTTTTTTTATGCTGGATTGCCAATATAAGTGAGAAATCACCAGAAAGTGCAATTGTACAACACAACCAAACAATGTTGATGCATAAATTGGTGACACAATATCTAAAATACAAAGCAACAATCATTTAGCACAGAGGAGACGATAAAATAAGATCAAGATAGTCTTGAGGATTACCAATTTTCACATGTAACCCAGAGTCTATTCACGCAGATTGCCATGACAGCTCACCGCCTGAGGCCAGACTGAACGTCTGTCACTCACAGCACTGATACACTCCCTGTGCACATATGAATACATAATGAAGACTACACATACAACTCCAAGAGGACAAACACACACACACACTGCACTGCAGTCCCTTGTGACTGACAACACATCACCACTGATGGACCAGGCAAACAGATTAGTCATCAGATTAGTTGCTGAGTGAATGAACCAACCCACCTCCAAATTAGCTCAATGGCCTCTTTACTGTGTATGAGGCACTTCAGTAATTATGCACAAGGCTTAAACTGGGATTAAGACCTTAATTAATCATAGAATTATTGTTTGGCCTCCATGTAGAACGTGGTGATTATGGCTATCTGGGGAACATTGCAGTCTTGGTTCAGATCAGATGTGTTCAGTAGCAGTAATCAAAATAAGAGCCCATCTCCACAACTCTTCATTAAAGTCTGTTCTTTTAATGACGTTTTACATCATCTGCACAGATGTTTTTCGACTTGTCACAAGGTAATGGTGTGTTCACATTGAACATGAAGCAAGTGTTTCACACCGCAAGAAGTACGTACAAAGTCGATGCAAAGATGTGAATAGGTGTGAATTCGCGTCAGGTGACTCTAATGATAAAATAAGTGTGACTGAGGAAGAACTCTGTTTATCATTATATGAGCAAGTACACAATGAAACTGCAGACTTCCTGTAGTGCACAATGTACATTAATAGAAAAATAAATAATTTTAAAATTGGCAGATAACGTAAATAGTGATTTGCAACTTGCATGAAAAAATTGAGTGACATGTTACAGAAGCCTATCAGCACTGAGATCTAGTTGAGATTCTCCTGATGTAACCAAGAACCAGAAATGGAAGACAACTTTATTGTCGCCATCTGTGGTCACCCAAAGCTGCACAGAGACAGAGCAAAAAAAAGGAGAAGGCTTGGAGATTAGTGTCCAAAGCCATAGAACTACATGGTAAGTGCCGACAATATGTATTTGTGACTTGTGTAAGCTATTTTGTGGAGTTGCTTCTTAGAAAAATGCTCAGAGTAATTTAATTTTCTCAGGCCTCCCTGGTTCCCAAATCCAAGTCCCCCCCTAGAAAATGGAATGAAATGTCTTTCTGTGTTAAGCAGTCCTAAAGTTATTGAAAGAAAATTATGAAATGGGAACAAAGAATGAAGAAAAACATATCTGAAACTAGCAGCCCCTCCCCCTCTACAATCTATGGAAAACGCCTAAAATCAATGTGAAGTCAAGCTGAATGAATGAAATGAGATGGAAATTAGGCTACAAAATAAGCTTTGTGAACAAAGACACCAATTTTCTTCAGTTAATCTCTACACTCTTTACCATATCCTGACCAAACCCATAATTCATATAAAAGGAAGCTAACATTTTACAGCTCTGTTCTCAGCTGAGATATTAATAGGTTTTCATGTCATAGAACAAATTCTAAAATATTTTTTAGGCTTATGTGAATTAAGTCCAAAAAATTCCATTAAGAAATATAAATAGTATCCAGGGAATTATTGCTGCCGATGGTGAGCAGCAGCCTGACAGTTTTTCACTAACCAGAAAATCTAAATCCTTTTCAGTGCTGTGGAGCTATCAAATGGCTGTTTTAAAACATACTATATAATGAATCTCCACAGCTGAGCACAAAGTAATCTGAGCAGCATTCAAGCCCTTTTTTTCTGAAAAGCAACCTTGAAATTAGTCACAGAACAGCTGCAGAGCAGGCTGACAAAAATGCAGAGGACTATTAGACAAGTCGATGGATGTCATTTTCTGACCAGAAATGACATTGACTCTAATAATGGGTAATTTACGCTTCAAATCAAAGCAGACAAACGTGTCATTTGGTTTGGTTAAGAGTTGTATTATACAGCCTGAACAAAACTAAGACATGGAATACACACACACACACACACACACACACACACACATTCACATTCACAGTGGTGTGAGAGTTAAATGAAAGGGAAATCAGGCAAACAAATCAGGTTTGTAGTGAAAAGGCATTCAGCCTCAAAAACACACTGAGAGCTAATGAGGACTGCAGAGATGTGTGTGCATGTGTGTGTGTTTTTTGTGTGTATTTGTGTCTGTGGTGCGTGCATGCATGCATTTGTTAACAAAAAAACATCATGTGTGAGCAGCAGAGGGAAACCAAGACTATCAGTGTCAGACAGAAAATTCTTTTGTGTCCCCAAAAATCTGAACCATAAGTGCATCTTCCTGTTACTGTATGTGAACAAATGCTGCACAGATGGAGCTTTGTTAGATTTGACAAGGGGTTTTCTTTTAAAATGTGAGCAAATGGCACCTGGGATTGACTGAACTCTTTCCCAGCATCTGTGGCTTGGACCAAACCCGACCTCTCATCCTGAACACATCACATCTGTACCAAAACAGTCTGAGCAGCAGCCGTAGCCTTGGCTCCCCGCCTGGCCTCTGTGGGATCCAGCAGAACATAAGGAGGAGTTTGGGGCACAAACATTGATCGTAAGCATGTCTGTGTTGGAAAAAAAATGAATGCAAGTGGCTGCATTGATGTGAACATGTTGATATTGACGCCCAAGACTACCTTCAGCATGATTATGAGAGGCGCCAAACTTTCAAATTATTCCAATGTAAAGCCATCCGCAGCAATACTTGACGCTGAGAGCAGCTGACATGGTATCAAGAACAAGAAAGTCTGTGTATGAGGTGGATGGGTCAATAAAATCTGTACTTTCACCAACTTTTACCAAGAGGGTCAGTTCGTGTCCCATCCGAAACCAAAAGTCAACATTGTTTCCCCATACGCTACGTAACTTACGTAGCTTACTAACTTACTTATGTACCAACGGCCCATGCCAAATCAAAGGTCACCGTTGCTATACCGTAATGTTTCGTAATTTTTTGTATGATCATCTTGCAGTGACATCACTCACATGTCATTACATAACAAATGTACTTATTTTAACCCAAAACATAAACACTTCTAACACTTATCAAGGTGTTGCTGCTTAAATCTAACTGTGACAGTTCACAACATTAACCACGTGTTATAATGGTGTTTCAGGTTCTGTCACTATGAGACGCTTGTCGCTATTTGAAGACCTGGGAATGAGAATGGGTTGCTTCTCTCCAGTGCCTTGCGCGGTACCTCCTCTCAACCCATCGAAGGGTGAAAAAATCTATTTTTTAATGTTCAAAATCTGTATTAATTTAAAAGGAACACCCGGAAACAAAAAAAAAACTGGATTTCCTGGATTTTTTTTTCCTCTTGCATTTTTGGACTATGTGCTTCTTTCTGTCTATGTGCCCACAAATACACTCTTTTTATGGAACCTCCCAACCCTCTACATTCATTGCCTCTATCTTTGACTTTTATACTTTTAAACCAATGCAATGAGGTATATTAAATGACCAGCAACCAGCACAATAACCACTCTAATCACTGATTTGTAGACACATCACCAACCCCCCCGTCCCTTTTTTTTTTTTTTTCACTTTTCACCAACTCCCTCCATGTTTGCATTAACACCCTCTGGTATCCATATCTCATCTCTCCCCCAATCTGTTTCTTTTTTACAAATCAACCCTCCTCCCTTCCCCTCCCCCATCATTTCATCATCTCCCTGTCTTGTATTCATATAATCCAACACCTCCTCCCCTCCATCTTGATTTGGTCATTTTTCCTCTCTCTCTCTCTTTCAGCTTTCCTCTGTGTCTCTTGATCACTGCCCCCATCTTCCTCAGCCCTCTGTCCCTTCTGTCCGCTGCTGCTGTCTTTCTTAACCCACTTTCAAGGGAAAACAATAGACACAATGGGGAGTGAGCCCCTGAGGCGATGGGAGGGTATGTGGATCGCAGGGCCAGTACAAGTATCAAAAGACCGCTCCCCACTGAGAGAGAGACACGGAGACACAGAGACAGAGACGGAGCACTACTGCCCATCTGCTGAGGTGCTGAAAGGATAAAAGGGGGGTTATAGAGGATGGTGACAGACAGCAGAGAGAGAGAGAGGTGATTGTGGTATGTGTATGTGTATGTGCATGTGTGCATGTGTGTGTGCGTGCACAGACAGCGACACACTCTGTTCACCCTTTCACACTCTGTCTCTTACGGTCCATGGCCACTCTGTAGATGCACTAACTCTCCTTGATGCCATAATGTTGGGAAGTAGGAGGAGTTGCTGGTGCCAGAAGTATGTACTTCCACTGTAAACTGCATTACATTCCAGTTTTCTCTGAGTTGTATCCCTAATGTTCCTTGACATAGAAACACAAGAGTCTCCTGAATAATTTAATAATACTATGGGTGTATGGTATGATATATTTCAAGTTCATAGAATGCTGCAGGGATGACATGTCTTCCTAGGGTAACACGGAAGTTAACTTCGCCCTGGATCCCTCATCAAAAGGCTTATAGGTTATTTTCCATTTGGTTTTGGATTATTGCAGAAAATAAGCTCTGTGGCAAACAGTGTTTATGATATTTAAAAGTTTTGTTCAGCCAGGTAATCTTCACAACTGAAAACCACCTTTATTTTTTAAGAGTAAATGCAATCATAAATGCTAATGTTAGTTTATAAACGAACTAAACTACGGTCGCATGACTTCAACCTCGCCACGACAACAAACACTGTACAACACTGTAAAATTCAATGCAATTTCGTGATGACACTCTGTCATTTCATTTAGCCACTTGTTAGCAACTGTCTTTTTTAAGACACTTACAAGCGTCAAACTCCGTGGTTGGGGTAGTTACTGATGTATTTTATGTCGTAGAACAAAACGTGAATATCTCTAAAAGCTTGTGTTAACCGCAGAACACATTTCAGACATCTAACTAAAAACCCATCAAAACAAATTAAAATTAGAAAATTAAAAAAAAAACACTGAGACGAGAAACGAGGTTTCCTTTATGTTAGCTTCTAAACAAAAGTGGACATGTTCCAGCAGGAATTTGATAAAAAAATCAGGGAGACATTAACAGAATAGTCCACAAAAAGATTACATTTCCTTGACATTGGCAGGTAGCTACATGTATGTTAGCAGTGTACATGTAGCCAGGAAATGACTGTAACAGTGAATAACATCACTTGAACATACCATGAAAAATTACCAATAAAAGCTTCTAAACACCACCAGGGTTGTTGCAGCAGAATAATCGGGGAGAAATTTGGCCTCACAACATTAGCAACATTAGAAACCAAAAGTGTGGATACACAGTGGATAAGACTCAGACAAGGCTAATAGAACCCTTGACACCCAGAATAGCTTTTCCCACTTTACAGCTCTGTTACTGTGAGTTGGCTTTGGTTAGCAGGTGATAAGCTTCAATCAAATCCTCGTTTTATACTTGATGCAGATGTCTGGCTAAATAAAAGAAAACATATGTCAGTGGCAACACCTGTAATATGTAATCAGCTGCACTGACACAATACGTTTTAATTCAAAGTTTTAAAGAAGACTAAAATGGTTAAGTGTTGACAAAACAACAATTTGGAATCTATCAACAGTGACACGGACATGGAGAGGGGTTTTTTTTTCCCACTTCCATGTCATTGTTAAACATATCACACCAGTCTCAGTCTTTCAGTCAGCTGGACACACACACACACACACACACACACACACACACACACACACACACAATGCATTCACTGCTCACTTTTCTCTACATTATATGGTTCTTTCAAATCGCTGCACTGAACAAAAAGAAAGAACCACAGTATGTCTCAGAGTTCAGATGCATTGTGGGTATATTTGCATTGTGTATGTGTGCGTGTATTGTGAGTGTATTGTATGCGTACTGTAGCGTATCAACACAGTGAAAGCTAGCAAAGGCCTGCAGACTACAGTGGATGTGATGTTAATGTATGCTACAAGACTTTCATTGAATGTAGACACTGACAGTTTGTTGGCATTAAAGGAAAACAGCAGGAACACAGGCTCAAGTGTTAATGTCAAACTGAGCTTCAAGTCCAGACTGTGCCCTACTGGGACTATTGCTGCATCAGGGTCTTAATCTCACTGTGGCTGTTTCTGATTTTACCTTCCTCCCTGTGGTATTAGTAGACTTGCCTTTATTCAAGAAAAACCCCTAAGAAAGTTTTTCTAATTCAATAATAAACACACTTAATTTTCTATAGATTCTTCATGATAAAAGCCCCGCATTATTTTGTTAAGTAAAACTTTTATTATAAAGCACCAAAACAATGAAATGATAAGTTTTTTTAACAGCAGTTTCGCACAACTTTTAATATGGCTGATAGTGAACATTAAACAGTAAAATAAAGCAGATGTCTCAAGTGAAAACAGGACACAGGAGAGAAACTACACTCCAAACCAAAGAGATGTAGTTAGAAGCTACAAAAGCACTGATAGCTAAACAAACAGACTTCTGAAAACACCTTTCTCTCTGGTCTCCTGCAGACAGAGGTGAGTGGAGTCTCGCAACACACACGGCTTGTTTCAGAAGGGAGGTTGCCTGGGATTGGCTGGTGTCGGTGAGACGTCACCACTACCCGCTTGGGGGTGGGCAGCACGGACAGGGTCACAGTGACCTTTGATCTCCAAGTTCTAATCAGTTAATCCTTGACTCAAAGTGGATGTTTGTGCCAAATTTGAAGATATTCCCTCAAGGCCTTCTTGAGATGACCAGTTCACAAGAATGGGACAGACAGACAGATGGACAGACAGACAAACAGGCAGACGGATGGATGGACAGATTACCTTAAAACACAATGCCTCCATCCACGGCTATTGCTGGTATGGAGGCATAAAAATCTGATTAAGTATGATAACAAATACATAAGAGTGTCAGGATGCGTGTATACATGTAAGTTCTTCAGGCCTTACTAGGATTACTCAGAGGGAATACTTAACTGATAATGATGGTCTGCCTCTCATTAGAAAAAGAGGTTTTATAGGGGATGACAAACACTCACACACACCGTACACACACCACAGACACATCTGTCCCATGCTAGCACGTGGCTCCCTAATGGAGAGGCGGATAACCTCTAACCTTATACCATCAGTAGCCATTAACACTGCATGCTAATGGCATCTGTGTGTGGGGTGGTGATCGTATAGATCATGGTAATCTCAGATGTAGTATATAGTCCAAGAGAACGAATTAAACACAGAAACACAAACATAATTTCAACCATTTCACCATTCTTAAAATATTTCAATTACAGTAGCTTATATTTCTGAAACCTCCATAATGGGACTCAATACAATAGTGGTTTCATCAGAAGCAACCAGAAAATAAACTCTCATCCAGCATCATCTATGCTATTCTCCCCTTTCATCTCTACTTACGCAATGCACTTATGTCATTGAGCTGTAGCTCAAGCTGTATTCTGCAATGCCAGTAAAAACCAAAAACCGATAATAAATTGATCCCTCTACTGAAGGATTATATATTTAATACCTCAGTATTGTGTGTTTATCTACAGCCTGATTCTTCTTTCTTTGCGCCATAGATCTCCATTGTTTTCCAAAACTACTCAAAACCAATTACTGAGCCACACTGTTGCACTGGGTGATATGTTCCTTCATTACCAAGAACACACATTGTAATTTATTTTGATTCGATCCTACATTCACAAGCAAAAAATGTGGATTAATCCATTGTTGAAAATAGTCCCTAACAAATAAACAATGTCATCCTGTTTGAGTAATGCACTGAACTTTGTTTTAAATGAAACTATAAAAAGCTATATATTTTGAGTCCTTTTCATACATGTACATGTTCAGTAGATTTACTGTACTACTCACAGTAGAGGAAGTCATAATCGGTTGAGCTGCTGGCACATAAAAAACATCTCACTTGTGTTTTCTCCCCATCTTTCTCTTTACTTCTTTCATTCAATAATTCTTCCAACCTAGAAGACCACATACACGTCCTTTGTTCCAAACCTCTAATACAACCCACAGGAGCGTCTCCTAAATGAATGCCCCTACCAATGTCAGGAGATCAACACGGAAATAACATATGACCAGTAACATTTAGTTTTAAACACATTGTTTACATTGTGAAGTTTATGCAACAAAACTATTTGGTCAGTTTTAGGAAGATATCATGGTTTGGGTTAAAATAATTATTTCACGTAACTGACATTGCATACGTTACTTTATGTATAGTTACATTACCCACAGATACTGTACATTAAGTACAATTACGTTACATATAGTTACATTACCTCAGTTAACGTAACTTAACTCAACACTGACTTTTGGTTTCACATGGGACAGGTGCAGTGGTCTTGTGGTTCAAAGTTCTGTGTTTGTTTGACCCATTCATTCACCTGACCTCCTCCTAGTGACCACTACTGGTCACTGCCTACAATAAATGTAAACAGGGGTTTAAATAAGTTGCTTGCACAAACAAGCTATGGTGTCTTTTTTTTGGAAGGACAGTCTCCATTTCTGTAAACCAAAGACTTCCTGAACTTTGCTCACTCCAAGAGCACCTTCTTGCATATATGCGTTAGTGGTTGATGTCTTTGTATAGCAGAAAAACAATAATCTTTGAATGCTAGGGACATAAAACTTGAGTGAACATAAGCTTAAACCAGGCATGTCCATTGACCAGGGGCCAATCGTGGGTGTGGACTGTTTTTAAAAAGCACACAGCTTGTCTCTCAAAATATACTGCATATTGTTGACCAAGTTAATCAAGCAAGATCACTTCACATTTTTTCCATTCATCTCCCACACTGTCATACATTTTGTAGACATGTACCAAGTAAGAACTACGCAGGTGGATCTAATGTGTTTCAGTTGTGTTTGTCTAATTTGTATATGATTTTTCCTTTTTCTCTAATAACCCATCTGATGCGAGACGCAGCTGGCCCCAGGGTATTATCACATTATCTCTCTCTTGCAAGGAGCACCTGTAACATAAATAATTTCCCCTCGGGGATCAATAAAGTATTTCTGATTCTGATTCTGATCTAAACTGGTTCCTATTCAAAAAAAAGTTTGACCACCCCAGCCTACACCAATCAGCTACTTAAAGAAATCATGAAAATTAGGAAAACTGAAATGAATGAGCCGTAAGAATGTTTTACATACTGTCACCATCATCATTGTCGTCATCCCTCTGTCTTTGTCTCCTTACTCTTGACCTTAACAGCCCTCAGGTCACAATCATCAGGTCACTGTGACAAACCCCACCCATCCACTGCAGCTCTAAGGTGTCGAAGCCAATCATATCAGGTAGCAGGCTGGTAATAGTGCTATTGATCCTGCGATGGGTTAACCATGATCAATATAAAGCTGTGACACCTAGTCAGACAGCAGTGGGAAAGCCCTGCAGAGTTACTGCTGCTGGCGGGAAGGCTGTCCTTTGTTAACAGGTTTAGGTGGTTCAGCTTCTAAATGAGGAAAGCCTTTTGTCACAGACACTCCTCACCTGCCTGCCAGATGCAGTTAATCAGCTGTAGGAAGACACAAAGTGCAGTGACAGATGGGATGTATGGTGGGAACAGCCCTTCAGGCATACAGCTTTAGTTACACTCAGGTTGGAACAAAGCTGAATGATCAGGTGAAAAACACACAACTGTTTACAACAAACAGTCCAAGCTAATTTGTAGTGAGAGGATGAGATTCAGATCGAATTCTTCACCTAACATCTCTGTCTGTCACTATATGTGAAAAAAGGCCTATTATCTCTAATACTTATTATATAAATGACCAAGCTAGCTACTAAGTCTACATGAAAAACAGTTCATTTAACAGCTTTTGTGCACCATCGACACTTCATTAGATAACACTAATAAACACTAAGGACACTAATAAGAACAGCAAAGAATGTGAAAATATGAATATGAAAGTAGAGCGGGAAGAATTTAAACATGATGTTAAAATCAATATAGCTTCTCAGTTTGAGGACTACAAATTTCTGAGGAGAAAAAGGAGATAGGAGCACACTGATTGATTTCCCTTTCATTATGCAAACAGATCTATTTTATACTATCATTTGTGCTGTGAATCATGACCCACTGCCACGGGCATCACTGCACCTTTGGGTTTCATGTAAACTTTAAATATGTAGTTGTTGTGTTAAGTCACACAGTGAGCAAAACAACAGAAACTCATTGATTAGCACAAAGTGGTACAGATTTGCACTCACCTAAGGGTGATAATGGACTGAGTTAATGATTAACCATGCAGGCTTTTAATGGGGCTCATTTCCTCTGCACAACGGCAGCATCTGCTTCCTCTTTATAGCCAGAAGCAGTCTACAGGCTGGACACACACACCCCCTACAGTTACTAACAAATTTCTGCATCTCATATATTAAAGGAAAATTGTTTTTTTCTCTAACCTCAGGTTTATGTAATTAGTTTCAGCCTTCGCTTAGGCGGTCAATAAAAGTTACTGTGGTTAGGTTTAGGATAAAACATGGTGAGGATGTACCTTAAAATGACTCAAGGCAGAAGTCCATTTTTTGTGACCCATCCACCAATCTGCCTCATCACAAGACTGTTTGGGACTGCTTCCTTGTTTACTGCTGTCAGTGCAGCCTCTCAAAATATGTGGGATATACATACGAATTTGGGAACATTGCTTTTTCATAGAAAAATTCATGAGAACAGCCTGGTTTACTCACCATGTCATGGTTACCCTTGCCCTGTTTCCCTTACCCCTTAGACTAATAATCTATTCCTACACCCCTGCATTCTCATGAACATTTCCTCACCTGGTCATTCCACACCTGTCCTGACCTCACAAGGTACATGCCTAATATGGGGTCCTACCCAACTTTAACAATGTTTCCACTTAAATTAGCGCATGTACGCAGGCTTTTTTAAACACAGGTAAACCCCCTAAAAAAGACTTATTTTCCATTGCCAGTAGAACAGAGCCAATCTGCAGGAGACCAGTATGCCTATCTGGTTGTGTGTAGGTTCGTTTTTGGTGTGTCGCATTTGATGTCATACACAGGCCAGAAAACAGGTTAGTAAACATTAAAAAGCAGCATAGAGGCCTGTGAAAACCTAATGATGGTTATTTCTTTTTATACATCTCTTAATCATTCAGTCTCTCTTTCAAACTCTGTGCAGAATCATTTGGGCCGATATTTGATCATTGCTTGAGCAGAGACAGTATTTTGACGCATCATTGCATCTCACCAGTTAGGGGGCTAAAATTAGCGCATTCACCCCAATCTTCTGTTTCCATCAATGCCAATCAGAGCCGGAGCCAATAAATACCCTTGACTACTGCAGAGTCATTTGACCCTGGAGTGAATACTTATTAAAGCCTTTCCCATTACATTAAAAAGCCAAATGTTAGCTGGTGCTAATGGGGTATTTTGTGCAGTGGAAAAGGGACTTTAGAATTATGTCAGTCAAATTGGATTTGGCTTTGAAAAACAAATATTTGACTATTAATT
Organism: Epinephelus lanceolatus; assembly: GCF_041903045.1. Lineage (NCBI taxonomy): Eukaryota > Metazoa > Chordata > Actinopteri > Perciformes > Serranidae > Epinephelus > Epinephelus lanceolatus. The sequence goes on from NC_135734.1 coordinate 7,157,011, forward strand.
CCTTTTATTTCTGTATAGAGTTTGAGAGTTTTAACCAGGTTTGGCGGGACATTCAGGGTGACATTCACATAATACAAAGAACAGGCCAAATTAGCCCTCTGAGCCCCAGTTAGGTTTGGATGATTGGATGAGGGAACAGCCACAGACAGAGCCAGCAGCCTCTGACCTCACTGACAGTCACAGCTGCAAAGGGAAATTCAACCCAAGTCAGTGAGGAAAGTGCTCTAGTATAATGTTAAAGTTACCAATTAGCTAACATGAGACTGTTTGATGTTAACACTAGCTAGTGAATCAGCAGTCAACATTTGCATTTACAAGCTGATGATAACGTTAATGTTACATTTACGAGTCAAAACTCTGCAACAGCTAAAATCATGTTAACTAGGGATGTACCGATTGATTCTGGGCCGATACTTTGTTTAAAATTTGGCCAGTAGCCGATACCAATGTTTTTTGGGGTGTGTTTTGTGCTGTTGTTTATTTTGTTTTGTTGTTACTTATTCCCCTTTTTGGCCAGGGAAGCAAAGAAATCTACACTATAAAAAAAAATAACTAACCTGCTCTAAATTCATTCAGTCCTCCATCATGCTACCTTTGAATGAGCACAAATTCAATTCCTACACAGTTATGTAACAACCTTTAAAATAACCTTCTTCAACATAAAAAAGAATGTTTAAAAAGAAAAAAATAACTGCCTCTAAAACCTTTTACTATGTCTGTCATAATGCCCTCTCTCATATCTATTTGATATTCCTGTGAAAACACTCACAAATTCCTCTTTCAAACAGCTGTATTTATTCAAGTTTCTTGCCAAAAAATACATTCCTTAACCCAGTACTCATATAACAGAGCTTGAACACATCATAATGTAACTCAATGCAACCTCCGTCAGCAGTTAGATCCTGCTGACGTTAACACAGATTTACTGTTTACAAAGTAGCATTATCAAGGAAAAAAATAGGGTGAGTCTCCTGACATGTCCATAGTGAGTTTACTGCGTCCTTTCGTCCCAACAGCGTCCCAGGGAATCATCCCTAACATTGTTTTCTGTTGTCCCTGGGATGACGGGATACTGTTAGTCTCAAGCCCTGCCTTTCAGCCTGTGCAGTATTGATGTGATGGGGAACAGCAGTCAACAAGGCAAATATCAGCCAATTCAGATGTTAAGCAGCTAAATTTGTGCATTGCTAACATTAACTACCTACCACCATCTCGTTGTGGAATGAAAGTCTGCTTTTTGAACATGGCCTCTGGTAAAGTGCTTTAAATTTAATCTGCTCTGCTTGCACGTGTCTGCATGTGGGTCACTTTACCCTGTTGCCTAAAACCTGAACTGTGACACACCAGTATTATTCCTGAGGTTATGACGCAGCAATTCAGACTGAACTTCATAACAGAGTGTACTGTTAAGGGACAACAAAACTATTCCATATGAAGGACAGCACAAATGAGCAACAAAGCAGAAGTTGCAGATTCATTCAGAGGGCTCCAATTTAGAATGCATGTCAAGTTGTGCGGAAAGATCAGAGGAGAGTTTCTCCTAGTTTTTGTCCTTTTCACAGCTGAAAAGGCCATGTGTCACTTCTGCCCTTGATGCATATGCATGGCCTAATATTGTAATGCTGCAAGGCATACAGAGAGACAGAGAGAGAGAGAGAGATAAAGGCAATATTACTGAATACAAAATAGCAACAGTAACATAAAACTGACAATCATTCTAGATTAAGGTTAAGTTGGGGCTTCAGAAGCAGCATTTATCAGTGACACAACACATCAACTTAACAATTATTCTCCTAATGTAAATCCATTCAGCCTCTGGATACAGCACAACAGAGGGAGTAGAACAAAAGAAGGCAAAGGGAGGAAAAAAGGATGGGATATACAACGAACTCTGTGACCCTACCTTTGATTCAGCAGCACTTCAAACAACTACATTAAAGGACACCTTGTTTACAGTGTCTGCATATGAAATATGCCAATGCAAGCACTGTATCAATGAGTTGACAGTGAGAAAAACCTAATATTTTAGACATAATTGCAACATGAGAGAAAGTGAGCAATAAATCAGGGGATGGGAAGAAATGCTTTCAAATGGAGAGGCGAGACAAACAAAGCAGGCCCTAAACTTTAATTATCCTGATAACATCTGTCTGAATAGCAGCTTCTATCCAATCAGACGTTTGTCTCCAAGGATCAGATCTGCTGACTGTATTTTAAATCCTAACCACAGAGCAGCTACATTTGGAAAGCAGCCTGTGGCAAAGCTTTTGTTGAACCATCGTCAGTGTGCATCGACTGAGCAGAGCTATGACCTTTGTCTTCCATCAGGCTTTCCTTAGCGCTCCTGTCTCTGTCTCCTCCAGCACTAGACTGATATATAGAGCCAATAATTCTTTTTTATTTATTTTTTAACTGATTATCTTATACTGGCTGTATGGAATGATCATAACACAAGTTCAATGTAATAAGATGACACTTTAGAAAGGCATTTTTCACATGCTGCCACAGCTGCAAATTCACACTCTCCTTCAGATTGGCAGGATAGCCAACTGCACTTGACAAGTCCCTACCACAGCGCTATCCTCAGGTTCCCATCAGTTCCACCCCTCGCTCCTCCACAGCTCCACGTGGTCACTTCTGGCTCCAAAAAAACTAGATGGTGACGGCCAAAGTGCCAGACTGGCTGTCCACAAACCAATGGGTGACATTGGTTGTTTTATAAAGTCTATAATTAAGACAGACATAAGCACTGTGTAAAAATACACAGCCTCCTTATTCTTTTCAATGTGGCCGTTGTCCTGGCATACACAATCAAATAAACGCAGGTGTAATTCTTCTGGAGACAGAGAAAACTACTGCCATAAAAAAAACCTGCTGTAATATGTTTAGTGTCTGTTAGGAACTAATGGATCTATTACTTAAACAGGATTCCAGGATCGCATTTCATCTTGACACCAGTACCTGAGAAGACACACCACCACCAATACAGAGCCTTGTGGTTTTGTGCATCTCACCTCTCTCACACTCCCTGCACAGCTCCGCCCCACTCATTCACTCACAAGGTGTGGCGGCGCAGCAGGGGGAGGTGCTAACAGATCCAGCTTGGCGCAGTGACAGTTTCGTGCCAAAAGGCTTCGCCGAAGGTGCGCTAAAAGCTCGCCATCTGAAACCAGGTCTACTGTCAGCGCAGGCGGAGCGCAGCCGGTGTAAGCCGAAGTTTGGCTGACCGGGGGACAGTGCGCACACGTCACCAAAACCTAACAGGCAGGTTTCCAGAATATCAGGCACATTAACAATGCAATAAATACCCACAAAACCACTATTCAATGCAACTATCTGCAATCAGCACATAAATGTATCTCTATATCGACTGTCCCGTCACATCTGATGTCAGATCAAAGGGGATTGGCACCGTTTGGCACGTTTGGCACGCGTAATGGAAACCCAACCTGATTTGATTAACACAGCTGCAAACTAATGAGTTCACATCCCTCTCAGCCAACCACAAACAGCCACAGCATCAGATAGGGAGTATATATTCAGTATCTGTCATCTTAGAAAAGTCAAAAGAAAAGAAACAGAGTGAGACTGCGAGAGAGAAAGAGAGAGTGCGCGCGCGCACGAGAGAAACGCAACATTGATTTACAATTGCGGTGACCTCCTCCCAGGCTACCTTTGCATCATCAGCCCGTGGAGGTCTGCTCGCAGTTCCATATATTCGGACACTGCGAGCAGACCTCCCGGACCAAAATATAAATTTCCTCCTGGGAGGAGTTTGGCCGTCTGACGCTGCTGCTCTCTTCTGCAATGGCGAATTGAGTAAACTCTCATTACGCCTTCGCGCGGCGCATTTAAGGGCGAGGAGAGGGGCTCATTTGATTGGTGTGACGTGTGTAAAACCCACTCCACGCCTTCTCTCCTCCCTCTTTCCAACTTGCGCCGGTAGGAGGGACGGAGGTGGGACAGACAAGTAGCTGCGCCAGGTGCACGGTGTGCCAAACTTACAAAATTCGCCTGGCTACACCCAGTTGGCGAAGCGCAGGTGCGCTGCGCCCCCGCTGCGCCCGGTCTGCGAAACTAGAGCCCTGGGAGACACAGAGCTGCTCCTCTGTTTAATCTGTCTGCTAATTAGTCTACAGTGCCACATCGGTCTGTATGTTGCACATGCTACGCTAAATCAGTCTGTGAGATGAAAGAAATTACTGCAGTAGCACACATGCAGTACAGCGCTGCGCTGCATGTGTGGGAGACAGAGCTGTCTGATTGTGTCAGATGAGCATTTGTTTGTTTGTTTGTGTGTGAGGCAGTGTTGCACGGTATACTGGTACCACGGTACATATGATAGGGATGTCCCGATGCAGCTTTTTCACTTCCGATCCGATACCGATATTACAGCCTTGAGTTTTGGCCGATACGATACCAATCCGATCCAAGCTCATATTATACATATTCACTTATTTTGTTGTCAGTCATGTTAGAAAAGGTTTGATCAAGCAAAGAACAACTACTTAATCAGGTTAGTTAGAATGATCCACAACAGTTGGTATGAGAAACTGACCTGTTTATTGTTAACAGGTTTAAATAAACAAACTTTAAACTTGAACATTAACATTAAATAAAAAATATAGCTGGTTTGCTTTGGCTGCTTTGGCCCCTTAATAAATAGAAAATAAATCAACACAAGAAATCTTTAAAATGTCTAACATTGAAATTAAAATAGCAGCAAGACTTTGGCCCCCTAATAAATAAAAAATAGATTAACACCACAAGACATTGTTGACATTTAACAAACAATGCAGCCTTTGCTTTTCAGTTATTTTAGTAGTGTCAGTGCCAGCCTGGTGCTGCTGTTTCCTGGGACCAACAGAGGGGACAAAAAAACACACACAATATTGTACAACTGTTTAAACAAGCAATAGTCCATCCATGGCTCCAATTTCACTAATTGTGCCCAAAACAATGCCATCAGTGCTCTTTACTTAAACAGTAAGAGTGTAAACCAAATAAAAATATCACTCTCAAAAAACCAGAGCAGAAAACAAATAGTCAGTTAACTAAATTGACCGCTACGTTTCCTACCCTCTATGTGTGTCTGCCATCTGCATGTTGGCTTGGTGGATTGATAGAAAGTGCTGGAGCGGATCACTGGAATGGACTGCTTGAATCACAGAGCACTGGGCTGGCCGGAAAACCTGGATCGGAGTCCATGAAAAACTGGATCGGAGTTCTTGGATCAGCATTTTTCCATGCAGTCTGATCCGATGCCGATGCACGTTTTTTGCTAATATCCGCAGCCGATACCGATCCGAATATCGGATCGGGACATCCCTAACATATGATACCATAATGTTGGAGTACCGTAGTACTACAGTACCTCACGGTACCACTACTGTGGATTAAGTTCAAAGTCCAATCGCAAGAGGGTGAGTGTCTGTGCACGGTCCAATAACGGCGCGCACTGGCCACCTGGCATTCAATATGCGGCTGCAGTGGTTTGTATCCAGTGACATTTCAGGTATTAGCTGAGCTACTGAGTATCTTTAAGCAGTGAAAGTTATTATTTATTTCTTTTTACTTGTAGGTTAGATTTGTTTATACAGTGCCCTCCAAAAGTATTGGAACAGTGAGGCCAATTCCTTTATTTTTGTTGTAGACTGAAAATATTTGGGTTTGACATCAAAAGATGAATATGAGACAAGAGATCAACATTTCAGCTTTTATTTCCAGGTATTTACATCTGGGTCTGATACACAACTTAGAAGATAGCACCTTTTGTTTGAACCCACCCATTTTTCATGAGAGCAAAAGTATTGGAACATGTGACTGACAGGTGTGTTTTGTTGCCCAGGTGTCTCCCAATTACATTGATTATTCAAACAATAAATAGCACTGAATGTCTGAGCTCAGTTTCAGATTGGGTACGATAGGTTTTGCCTGTGCAGACTGCATTTAGAGGTGGAACCAACATGAAAACTGAGAGCTGTCTATGGGTGAAAAAGAAGCAATTGTGAATCTGGGAGAAGATGGACAATCAATCAGAGCCATTGCACAAACATTGGCCATAGCCAGTACAACCATTTGGAATGTCCTGAAGAAGAAAGAAACCACTGGTGTACTAAGCAACAGACGTCGAACAGGTAGACCAAGGAAAACATCAGCAGTTGATGACAGAAACATTGTGAGAGCTGTAAAGAAAGACCCTAAAACAACTGTTAGTGACATCAGCAACAACCTCCAGAGGGCAGGAGCGAAGGTATCACAATCTACTGTTCGCAGAAGACTTCATGAACAAAAGTACAGAGGCTACACCAGAAGATGCAAACCACTCATTAGCAAGAAGAATAGGAAGGCCAGGCTGGAATTTGCCAAAAGGTACAGAGATGAGCCTCAAAAATTCTGGGAAAAAGTTTTATGGACTGATGAGACAAAGATTAACTTTTTCCAAAGTGATGGAAAGGCGAAAGTTTGGAGAAAGAAAGGATCTGCTCATGATCCCAAACATACAAGCTCATCTGTGAAACACGGTGGAGGGAATGTCATGGCTTGGGCTTGCATGGCTTCTTCTGGGACGGGCTCTTTCATCTTCATTGATGATGTAACACATGATGGCAGCAGCAAAATGAACTCAGAAGTCTACAGAAACATTCTGTCTGTTAATTTAAAGAAAGATGCAACCAAACTGATCGAGAGATCCTTCATCATGCAGCAAGATAACGACCCAAAACACACTGCCAAAACAACAAAGGAGTCCATCAGGGGCAAGAAGTGGAAGGTTTTAGACTGGCCAAGTCAGTCTCCAGACTTAAACCCAATAGAGCATGCATTTTACCTGCTGAAGAGGAGACTGAAGGGAGTAACCCCCCAAAACAAACAACAGCTGAAAGAGGCTGCGGTGAAAGCCTGGAAAAGCATCACAAAAGAAGAATGCAAAAGTTTGGTGATGTCACTGGGTCACAGGCTTGATGCAGTTATTGAAAGCAAAGGATTTGCAACTAAATATTAAGTCTCATTCACTTTAATCTATTTTAAGTTTATATGTTCCAATACTTTTGCTCACCTAAAAATTTTGTGTTCCATTACAAATAATGCTATCTTCTAAGTTGTGTATCAGATCCAGATGTAAATACCTGGAAATAAAAGCTGAAATGTTGATCTCTTGTCCCATATTCATCTTTTGATGTCAAACTCAAATGTTTTCAGTCGACAACAAAAGTAAACGAATTGGACTCACTGTTCCAATACTTTTGGAGGGCACTGTATATGCTATAGTGATTTGTTTTCCACAGAGCTCTATGGTGCGAGCATTTTACTCGCATTTGCGACTAAAAATAGTTTTGTGCGAGCAAAAGAAATCATTCAGGAGCACCTACAGATTTCAACCAGCAGCAGAAACGAAAGGAAAATCCTGCCGGTTGTGGGTTGAACGGGGGGTAACAGACACGCTGTATTCCTGCAAATATGGCGGCCATAGTGCTCCACGGCACAAGATAATGGCTTACCGGCGACTGAGAAGCCTGGCTCCAGGTCCAATAATTTCCTCTTTGGTGTCATGACTGCCCAGAAATACTTGAACAACCCAGCCGTGGCGGCACACAGGTATGTGACGTGTCAGAGGAGAAACGAGCCATTCACATTTCTCTCTTTGTGGCAGGTAACGGTCCACAAACCTCACCGCACTTTAGGGACTGTTCTTTACTTATGAAGGGGAGGAGGGTGGCTGCTTGATTTTTATTTTATTTGTTTATTTTATTTTGATCCCCCCTATATTAATCACTTATTAATGCTGTTTTTGAAGTATGAATAAGTCAATAAGTAATTTATTCCATTGAAATATCAATGATGTATTATAGAAAAGTGATTTAAATGACAAAAGGCACATCTGCCTCATTTTTGCTGTGCTATCGTGATACTACTCAGAACCGTGATACTTTGACTGGTATCGTATCGTGGGTCCCAATTTTTTTCGTATCGTGACAACACTAGTGTGAGGTAGCTCATAGCTTATCAAGGTCCTTCTTGTCAGCTGTAGTCTACTGTGTGACTTTGAGACAGCGCCTGGATGCAGGCGACAGATGTGCTTTTTTTTTTTTTAAAAAATGCCGCAGCAACACAGACATTTCATATACAAGACAACTGTCTCTCACTCCCTCCCTCAGCCTCTCTGTTTCTGCTATGGATGTAGGCTGGGGCCAGTAGATGGTCACAAAATACAAGACTTTCCCCCTGAACTGATGTACAGATGTTTGGAACCATGTGAACTTGGTCTTTCTTTTCCTAAACCTAACGTCTATATCTTTACTTGACTAAACCTAACCTCTGTAACTTTACTATGTAACTTTACATTAAGAACATAATGTCATTTTGGGGCGCTTATTCGTAAGATATCATACGAACTGTTGTATAAGGATATGTTGATTTCAACCTGCAGGTTCAACCTGGGAGTTGCTCTGTATTGCAAAAGGCAGTCATGATTGATAATTGGGGTGATAACATTTGATGTTCACTTTCGTTTAGATCTCCAATAACACTGCTTTAGAGCTTTAGATAATATTTTCTTGGCTTACTTAGACTCTGTTGTAAAGCTGCTCAGACACCCATGTCTGCTCTCTTAGAAGACAAGGTTAGTATATTACTGAATTTTCATTTAATTTCAGACATTTTACAGTAAGTCATTGGTCATGTTTTAAAATCAGCTTTAAGCAGCATTAATCCGACAATATCAGCACTGGAATCATATCGGTAAGACACACTCTCTCCTCCTTGTTCCCTGTTTTCTATTCATCCAGTCAGTGGTCTCAGTGGAGACTGAGGCCTGGAGCAGTACCAGACTCCAGGATGCTTCCCTCCCTCCCTCTGTTCTCTCCCTCCTCTATTTATCCTCTCCACCTGGCAGCCTGCCAGACAGCACTGTGCCATTGCCCTTCACTCCAGACACTCACATTCTATTCTATTTTCATCCTTCCATCTTGGTATGTGCCTCTGTCTCCTTTTGCCTCTCTTACTCCTCTCTTTCCCATCCATCTTCTTTTCTCTCTCTGAAACTCCTCTCATCCCTCCCTGCCCTCTGAGGAAACAGCAGCTTCTGTAAGTGTTTAAAAATAGAAGCTGCTGAAAAGCAAAAAGTGATTGACACTTGAAGGTACATCTCAGGTAACTTGAGAGGAATCGCAGATGGATAGGAGATAGGGAAAAAAAAGGTTTTCCACAGAAGGACGGATGGCTGTAGAGTTAGAGGATGTAGTGTATACAGCAGGGATGAGCCATAGCCACAGAGATAAAGATACACCTGCCTGACTGTCAAGGAAGATTTGGATGATTTTTTGAAGTGTCAGAAAAGATAATGCTGATATTGAAAATTTCTATCATCTGAGATTTTTGCACATAAAAGAGATCACGAGCTAAAAGAAACCACATATGAAATAGATGGTATTTATTCAGTAAAGCTGATTGGAAAAGGTATTCCTAATTGATTAGTGGGGACCATTCTGCTTTCAGCTTTCATTAAGGGCAGACAAATCAATTCAGAAGAAATACACTTTCACCCAGTTGTGGATTAACTTGCACTCTCGCTTGAGTTAGTTAAGTTAACACAATGGGACAAAATTCTGGGAGCATAAGTGTTCTGGTTTCCTTTTGTAGTCTGAGTAGTACTGACCACGTTTGAGATGAAATGACCAGCGCATGGATGAGTCTTGACCCAGCTATCCACTTGCTACACCAGATCTCCCAAAATATTGGCTGTTGCTCCCAGAGACTTAAAATCATCAGACCAATAACCGATAGGTTCCGAGACTGAGGTAACAGGTGCTTTTGAGAGTGTAACAACCACCTAATAATGGGAGAAAATTTGCTCAAAATTGTGGCACTAGAAAACCTCTTCCTAAATGCCAGAAAAAAAACAGATGAATATAATATACACACAGTATGTCAGATATTAAATGCTAAGATTTACAGAGCTGCCAACACTGTCACAGCCAAGTCAGTGCTGGAATCATTAAATAGAGAACTGCTGTTAAATTTGTGCAGAACAGCAGTTTCCATGCAGTGCCTATCATGTCATCCATGATATCCACCCATGCTTTTCTTTTACAATCACTGTCAATGGAGTCAGTGGGGCCCTGATAAAGGGATGAATCACATGACATACCTTTGAGCAAGGTTGTTGAGATAGATTTCTTAGTAATTATTGTTTTTACATATGTGACTGTGAGTTGTCTTTCTTGAGGAGGAAAGCCTGCAAATTCTTTCTAAAGACACCACAGTGAAGCATCTCTCCTCAGATCAGAACCCTACATCAGGTTGGTTACCTGCGGGTAAAGCAAAAAGCTGTGTAATGGGTTAAAAAAAAAAAATCATCTGCATCTAAATCACTATTATTAGGCTGCAATTACTTTTATTTTGAAAGTCAGTGACAAAAGTTGAACCTTTGACCCTGTCGTCACATTTGTCACCAAGGACTCCAGCGATGAAACTTTGCAACCTGAGGATGAGGTGGCAGCCTACATCAAGTTCAACACACCCAAGGAGGATCCTTTTGAGGTTTTATGGTGGTGGAAGGAACATGCTAACATGTTTCCTAACGTGGCAGTGATTGCGCAGACTGTTTTCACTATCCTGGCATCGAGCGCAGCCAGTGAAAGAGAATCCTTAGCTGGATTTGCAATTCAAGAGCGAAGAACTCAGGTCAACGTGAATGACTTTAGCTTGTGTGTTTGATCACGGGCGTGGGCCGGATCCCAGGACTTTTATAAGTGTGTGCGGCTTTGACTTGGACATATTGACAAGTAACGGGTTAGTGCTGTTACTGAACTTTACCAGTAAGGGTGGGTTTTCAGAAATGGACCTGTGCAGGACTCTGCCTCAGATGGAAGCCCAGCTAGTGGAAGTAACACAAAAGCCCCTTTTACACTGCCAGATTTTCTGCGAATGTTGGGCTGATTTGCCGGCAAGCTGCGAGCGTTTAGACACACAGAGCCAGATTGGCGAGTTGATCCGAGGTGCCCAATTTTCCGCCTCGTAGGGTAGTCATATTGGCCAAACCCTTTTAGTTTAAAAAGACCGAGGTGGCCTTCTGCAATGGGAGGGACTGTTGATGATTTGTGGGAGGAGCTGTTGATGACGCCGCATGTGCGACCCACTGGCGGTGGATAAACAGGAAACAGCTGATAGCAGGAATTAGCAAGCAGCTAGTAGCAAGAGGGAAACGCAAACCTGACAGACACTGTAAAGATGAGCAACTGAGGAGACAAGGAATTGCGCGCCCTCCTTGCCCTCGTAAATGAAGAGGCCATTAACCATCAGATGACGGGGATGGTGAAGAATGGGCCAACTTACAAAAGGACTGACCAGCCATGGCTTCCCTCCCACGTCACTGTTTACGTCACACGCTGAGCTACAATTGTGTTACTTGCTCACGCCCCCCTTGCCCTAAAAAATGCACCTTCTGTATAAACAAAAGTAGGCAGGTAGCATTTTGCCGCACGCCCTGATTTTTTTTTTATACTGCCAATGCTGAAAGAAGACTGATTGGGCTTTCCTGCAAATTTCCACAAATCCTGTTGAAAAAGGGCTAAAGAGGCATTTAGAGCAGCCAACCTTGTTATAATGGTAAAATACAAAGTCAATCAGCAACTGTGGATGAAATGAAAAATCACCCAGCTACATACTGTTGTCTGTCTGACTGACTCCACAGCAGTTCTCTCTGTGTCCCTCAGGCAGAGTCAGACTGGATGCTGACCTGCAGTTCAGACTACATTTGGTGCCAGGTGAAGTATTAAAACCCAACATTCACCTCAGCAGGGCGATTGTTCTAAATCCGATGCCAGGTAAGCAACACACACACATATACCTAGACAGGCACACCATGCCAAGTCATCATAGTGATGCCAGCGGGCTTCCCTAATGCAGAATTAATTTAACCATCACTGGGTACCGCCCCATCCTACCCACAATCCACCTGGCCTGGCTACGGCCCATCTGCACTGGCTGCTCCATTTGACTAAATGGGAGCCAGGATAGGAGTTCACTGGGAAAGCAGCCATAAGGCCTACCGCTGTGTACGCACCACGTACTCTTTATACCACGCTTTGATTAATAAAGGTTTTGAAAGGCTGATATTTATTTGTGCGCCAATGTTATGTATTTGAAACTAATTTATATTGATGTATTCAGTGTGTGTTCTTGTCGGCATATGAAACAGCATGAACACTACCATGAGACACAAAAACTGATGTAATGCTTAGGTTAACAGTAATAATATTTTCAAAACTGTATGTACGCTTTTAAATTACCCTTAAATGGTTTAAATCATTGCAGTGTGTAGCTTCACACACAATATATTTTATCCTACATAGAATAAAAAGCGAGCAAACAAGCGTTCATTTGGTTTTGGTTGACGAAAATGACAAATTTAAAATAGATCTTGATAATAAAAACAAAGACAAAATCTATGTTTCATTTTCCCTGACGAGACGTGATGAAAATGTTAGTGGTGGACACTGAAAGCCAAGAACAGCCATGCCTGTAATTATCTTCAAATGCTGCATGAGTGACAGGTTGGTAAAGTCTAGTTAATAGTCTGCGCCAGGATGTTTCGCTAGCCAGCAAAACCACACACACCAGAGCAGCGTCAGTTGGTGCGAGATGTGAGCTGTAATTCAGCAGCAAATAATCAGCCGTATGTATCTGACTGTGGATGGTGGAGCTAAAATGATGACTAAAATGTCATGAATTTTCATCAACTAAAACTAGACTAAAACTATGAAGGACAAAAATGACTAAAATGTGACTAAAACTAATACGGATTTTTCATCTCAAGGCTAAGACTAAATCTGAAATAGCTGTCAAGATTAACACTGCAAACAGGCAAACCTAAAGGCTCATGGTTAACCATCTTCTTTGCTCCCTGATTTCTTAGCTTAGGTATAAAATTGAGATTACTTTCTCGAGTTTTGGGCTGTGGCAGGATGTGGAACTGGTTGGTCTTCATGTTCTTCACTAGCTTCCCTCAGAAAACGTGAGCCCACAGTTATCCATCTTCACTAGCTCCCGGTCAAATCCTTTATCTCCAACAAAATCTTCCTCCTCACCTACAAATACCACCGTGTCTTTGCCCCCCAGTGCTGCTGGACCTCTTCCACCTCTATACCCCGTCCTGGAATCTACAATTTTCAAACTCAGGTCTCCTCACTACTATCCATACCAGACTTTGGGGCAGCAGAGCCTTCACTGTGGCAGCCCTCACCCTCTAGAACGCTCTCATCGCAGAACTCTGTATTGCTGCATCTATGGCTACCTCAAAAAACTCCTGAAAACCCACCTGTTCACAACAGCCTATGGACTTTGTTAATTTGTTATCTCTGGCAAACTTTGCTATGACCACTTTTATGTTATGTTATTTATTTTTCTCCATATCTGTAAAGTGTCCTTTGGTTCCCCTGAGATACACTGTAAAACCACAAGCTATTATAATCCAACAGGGAATATAAAATGACACATTTGGAAAGTTTCTGTTTTGAGTTTTAAATGGTCTAAACGTAACATCTGATAGTGATGAACCATGTTTTAAGTATGAAATAAAATGATATAAAAGCAGCTCAATGTAGCAGTGTAAATGTAGTAAATGTTGCGGGTGCATGTGTCTGTGTCTGTGTCTGTGTCAGTGTATGTGTGTGTGTGTGTGTGTGTGTGTCTGTGTGTGTACATGTGTGTGCCAGCATGTCTGACTACATCTGTTTGTTATTTGACTGTAGGACACATATGGGTGCACTCTCTGAGTAAGTGTCAATGACCATATGGAGGAGACATGTCTTGTGTGTCACAACACTGACATCTGCTGGCCAAAAACCTGAACTGCAGCATTGTTTTAGCTTGGAGTCCAGAGTTTTCAGAGAGAAGCTTTAGGGGAAATTATTACAGGATTATGGCTACTTAGATATTTTTTTTATGTTCTTTACTTCTTGGATATGGCTCAAAGACCCAACTCAAAATAGCTGAATTTTCATGCCTCATTGAAAACCATCAGGCTGTTGTGCTGTCTGTCACGGACAACACAAACTTGAACTTGTTAAAAATGTATTTTTGTCTATTGTTACCACAGCAGCTGTTCTGATCTGAGATGAGGTGCACACAGTCAAAAGACAAGTTAGTGGCTGACAGTGACAGGCTGTAATACTCTTCAATCCTCTTATGCATGCATTGCACCTGGCATAACTGATCAAGTTTTAATGTCAGTGTTAGAATAGTCAAACCTGGAGTGCCTTAGTAGCCAGATGGTTACAGCCAATGTAGTCTGACTCGCTAGATGTAGACTGTGGGTATAAACCTGCCGTTAGCTGGCTATTTAGGCCAGCATTTTCCTTCCCTTATGCTATCTGTGTGTTACTGTCGTCAATATACCCTTTGCTACACGAAACAACAACCTCCGACTTAACCTACATGCTTAAAACAGCATGCTTTGACAAAGATTTGAAACATGCAATAAGGCATGCCTGCTTTTGGTTAATTGTTTTGATCTACAACAAATAAGACAACTTGTGGATGCACCTCAGAAAAGCCTGTGACTTTGTCTCGCATGTCTGGCATGGCCAGTTGAAATTGATTTGCCACGTTTTACTCTGCAGATGTTAGTGACACTGACTTCACCTATACACCAGTCCATTCCACCTAAGACAAGCTCTTGTGATATCGTCATAATAAAGTTCTGCTAGAGCCAAATACAGCTAGCAAATTATCTGTGGTTTTAACGGGTCCAGTGAGCTCCTCCAAAGCTAAAGTATAGTCAGGCCTCACCTCTAGCACCCTGTCCTAACTAGATGTGATGTGAGCAAGCGCCAGTGACTAAATCAGTTTGATTGCACTGTTTTCTACTGAATTGTCCTAACTTCCAGCAAGCGCCATGATGCAGTGCAGTGCAGCGCGTCGTTTTCAGCTACACTTTGGTCGGATGCCCTATTTCTATTTTATCCCTGTCGCTTGCGTTGAAAGCGCCGCAATGTATGAGGAACAGCTGATTCATGAGGTTGAAATGAGGAGTTATCTGTATGATACCTCCTCATTTCACTACAAAAAACTTTGCTCGCAAGCTAGCTTGTTTTACAGAATGGAGATGGTTGTATGATATAGTATGGCAGCTACAACAATATCTATACGTTACCCAGGATAGTATTGTTGTGAATATGAATAATAAGGAAGTACATACTCACCCATCTTTTCAGTGGTAATTCTGAGTGCATAGCTGCATAATAAGTGGTTTGCTTACATGACATGACAGAATTCCATATTAGGACAACAATTATCAGATTTTGTTTGTTTTTTTTATCAGTAAAAGTTCAATCACACAGTCAACAAAGGTCTGTTACTGGTTTTTGTGGTGTTTTCTGTTGCAAAGAATTAGCCAATTTAATAAAAGTGCTCCCTTCCTTGTGTGCAACTGTTCCAGCAAAACAATTTGCCCCCCAACACTTTTATGCAAGGGCACCATTGCTGCATCCTGGGCCTAGCTCTCCCAAATGATTGTGATTGGTTTAAAGAATCATACACACACTAAAGCATTTTTTCTCCTAAAGGAGAATGATGTGTGCTTCCAGACCTTCCTCTAGCACTGACATGTACAGCACTGTGAAGATAGGTACAGCACTGCCTCAGTGCCACCACTCTGATTCCAGTCGGGGATTTTTATTGCATGCCATGACTCTCTCTGCCTCTTCACTAACTATACAATAAGATACAATAAGAAAAAACTGAGTAATCTCCATATGGGTGGGATGCCTGACATCCTGAAACACTGCGTCATGGTTAAATGTGCCTCATCAGCATTCTCATACTGCTTCTTAGATTTACACATGAACATGTGCTGGAATGTGAATCTAAGCTATAAAAGACCTCAGACTGCTTGAAGGGAAGTGCTTGTCAGATCATCTGACAGTCTCTGAAACCCCCTTTGAGGGGACAGAGCTTGGCAGCTTGGCAGCATCAATTTTAGAAGCCTCCCTTAACAGACTACATGACAACCCCGGCGAAATTATGCAGCAATCGGCCAGAAGGACGGAGGTGTGAAAGAGGGCAGTGTTTGAGTTCCCTCTGAAGTTCTCTTTTTCATTGTTTACACAACTACTTAATAACATCATTGCATCAAGATGACAAAGGCTCACAAAAACAAATTCTTGGAGAGAAATAAGAGAGACAGTGAGGTGCAGCCAGGAGGAAGCTATGATGGCTTTTCAAAACTGTGTGGCCCTTCAGGACACAAATAAACACTTTTGCCTTTGGATGTATTTGGACAACACATCACAGAATAGAGTTCTTCTGAAGCATACTGAGGCTTTAAGTGTCTGGCCTCAGAAATCCTAACATATTTGTGAGTGGGTGTCCCCACTGCATCTCTCAGCCTCCTCTCCTGTCATTCATCAGAGGAAGTCAGTTAAAGCACTGACACCTGACACCCTAGAGTCAGATTTCTCACTGAAGACATGTATACATATCATCCTGCATCTGGTTTGGGTGTGGTGCATTTTTAAGCACACTGTGTTCATCTTCCGTCATAACCCACCAGATCGGTTTGAGTACAGAACAACACTGACCATGAAACCACTGCTGACAGATGGCACATGCCCACTGGAGCCCACCACAGAAAGCTTGGCTCCAGGTCACGGTAACATGGAAGCTGTTCTGACTGCCCTGACATCTTTAATTCATAGTGGAAAAATATATTCCATTCAGAAGCAGGGCATGCTCTGGTAGATCTAGATTAGCAGATCCCAGGGCACTGTGGCCCACATTCAATATGGAAGCCAAAAGCATACAGTCAGGAGGGAATTTATCTGCAACTGCATATCTGTATTATCTGACAGTGTTTTATTTAGTCATGAGGCAGTCATCTCTTTGTGAGTCTTTACTTGTCGCAACATCTTTCTTGTCTGCCAGCCATTTTTTGTTGGTGGTTTTAAATGTAGCTCAATGGTGTAAGGAAATGTACGCATCAACCTCCATATCACCTTCACCAGAAATTGACTTGTTAGCTCTGTCCAAATTCAGGAAGTGGATCCTCTGAAGGACACAGTCCTTCAAAAGCAGGTCCTGAGGACCTGAGCGTATTCCCCAAATGGGTCAACCTGACCAACCCATTCTCATCCCAACTTGTCAAATATCACCACTTTGTCAGTGGACCTAAATGTCAAAATATGAAGTGCTAGGTAGCCTCCTTCGTCAGTTTTGGACATTCACAGATGGCGCCTCAATTGACACTTGTTACATGCATTGTGTCTTTTCAAAATTCATTTTCACAGGAAATATTAAGTTTCTGCTTGTTATATGCATACAATCTTTTTCAAAATAAACATTTTGTTTTTCTTTAAGTTTAAAGGGATAGTGCACCCAAAAATAAAAATGGAATCACGTTTGCGCGCCTGCGCGAGACCAGCGAAAGCATGAGCTTTGCTCACCCGTGTTTGCCGCAGGGAGAGACAACGTAACCACAGAGCTAAAAGACCATTTGCACTATGGTCTTTTAGCAAAGGACAGCCCAACATGTCTGAAGACTTTGAAATTGAGGAGGAACAGCATTTCTTTGTTGAGCCGTATTTGTTTGAGCCCGAGTATACGCACAGAACTCAGGCTACTGGACAAAGCAGCCGCCGCAGCTCATGAGTCTCAGCCAGCCGCAGAATACCGGAGTCGAGCACTGGAAACCTAGTGGTGTAGTTGTTTCAAATGCAAAGCAATGCCAACGGATGAGGAAAGTCTTTGCTGCTCAGACTGGGAATTGGCGATGCCTGCACCTGAGAATCTGGACATCAGTACTGACGAGACTGCTGCTCTTCAGAGATCACCGATCACCCTGAGCGCACACACGTGAACGCAGAGCACAGAGAAGCAGTCAGAGCTACAGGCTACAATAGGCCCGTTTCCACCGCAGGAACTTCGGGGGATTTTACGGGGCCGGGGCCGTTGGTGCGTGTCTCCACCGCAGGAACCACCCCCGAAGGACAGAGTTCCGGAACTTTTATAGGGGCTAAACAAGTCCCTGCCTCGGAGTAGGTACTCAGAATGGCCCCGAGAAACTCCTGGCTGGGGCTTGGGGGTTACTTGGTGCTGATTGGATATACTCAAGGAGGGATGTGACGACAACAGAAAGCAACAAAATAGCCGGCATTTTTAAAACTCAGCAGACGAGGGTTAGCTCGTTCATATAGCTTACTCCGCCATGTAAAAAAACTCAGTAAAGGGCCCGTGAAAAAAATATTTTTTCCAGCGGATATCTTAGTTACAACATGATTGAGCTAGCAAAGCAGTTTTGTGTTGCTATGTGTGGTATTTATTCAGTTCTGGGAAATCACAATGTCTAGAAAGCATCAGCTGACAGGGACAGCTAACAGCAGCAGCAAAGCTAACATCAGGACGTCATCTGTTAAAAGCTTCCCGTTGTCGGATACGACATGAAACTACTCCAGTTAGCTCAATCATGTTATAACTAAGACAGCCGCTGTTTTTTTTTCACAGGCCATTTAGTGAGTTATTACAGACACCACTATTGGCTATCAGCTAAAATGGTCAAAATGGTCGCACAACGATTACGTCACATCCAGAGCCCGTAACTTTATAGGAACCTTCTTTGTACTCCGCTCTCTCAGTGGAGACACAGCGGTTGAGAGGACAGAGAGAGAGGACGTTCCTGTAGTAGTTCCTGCCCCCCAAATAGTACCAGGAACTTCTTCAGTGGAAATGGGCCTAGTGAGGCTAAAAACAGAGTTCATATGATGTTTTTCGAAAACAACTTTTTATGTCGCGGCTGCAGCACACTTGGATCACTATGGATGAGCAGTATGGAGATACTTTGTGGATTCAATTTTGTGTTCTTGGACGTTAGTCTGGGGCGCCGTCTATCATTAAGTGTGCTAGCCGCTCTACCCGCCGATCTCCGCAAGGGATGTGAGGACTCTAAAACTTCACCAGGGCCTCCGTCAGCATATGAGTGAGTAGATAATGGCTGAATTTTCATTTTTGGGTGCACTATCCCTTTAAGCAAAAAAAGTCCCTGGTTAGGTTTAGAAAAAAACACCATGGGTTAGCCTTAAATGAGTCACGTGACATATGTTACTACTGTAGCATGCTACACATACTAGCACACTACTCCACTGACTTTTGCTATTTGTTTCTTTTGGGAAACAAACATTGGGCTCCTAGGTGAAAGTCTGGTGTTTGTCCCATCCCACTCACCTCCCATCCACCCTGTAGGGACACTTTTTATGCTACAGTAGTTTCTGGCAACATCAGAAATAGCCACCACCCGGTGCGTATCATATTGCCATGGTGGCTCTATTGTCTGATCTGATGCTGAAATCACTGTCAAAGCAACAGTATTTGATGAGTTGGGATTAAGATCAGGCTGTTGACAAAGGTAAAAAAACTAATGGTGCACTCAGGCACCTTTTGTTAACTTGTTTTGTGCAAAATTTACAAAAGTGTACAAAAGGTTTATCACCAGGAAGTTTTAAACACTGGTGGTAAACTGATAGGCGCACAATGAATTGTGGAGTAGCGAGAGCTACAAAAGATTTGGCCAAATGAAGGCTGCTTTTCTTGGCTATATGCCTCCCGGCTTTCCGCATTCTAGGCCAAATTCAAATTTGGTCCGAATGTGGTAATTATTTCTCTCTACTGTGTCTGTCTGGTCATACAGTTGGACAGCTCACAAGAGAAAGATTTAAAAAACAATTGCCCAAATCTGTGACATCATCAGGATTATTTTTTAAACTTTAAAAACATCCCTCCACAGCCACAGTAGACATCATACAATCGTTTTCACATCCTGAGCAGTGCTCAGAAATTCCCTTTACATTTAAATTTAACTACCAGATTACTAAATGTTCTGTACCTAAAGTCTGGCAGATGTTTTGGTCAGTAGCATTTTAAATATGGAAGAATCCTTGGCATTACTTTTATTTTTATGGGTGAACTATAAGGGTTTTACCTTGACAATTCTGTTTTTATTAACTTTTTTAATCAAAATTATTGTGTAAATGTACAACTGTAATGGGAAGCCATTTAACACAATTTAGGCAATGTAGCTGACGGGACAAAAACAACTTTCGTTATAACAGGAAAATATACAATTTAATTGGAAGTAACTTAAGACAAAGACAAAGCTCAGAACCACAGTATTCACAGTGTTTCTCAAATGGGGTGGGGATACCCCTGGGGTACTGCAGGGGGTCATGACATTTAAAAAAATGGATACTCTATGTTCAGTATTGCTATTTTCCATGCCATCATTAGCTGCCATAAACGGTCAATTGCTGCAACAAACACAATCTCATTCAGGTTTACGTTTGCTCATTGTGGGTTTCTACCAAAAACATTTTGTGCTGGTCTGATACTCGGGTATGAAAAAAAGTTTGAGGACCAATGGTATCACATAACATTATTGGAATCAGAGACAGTAATGGAATCTCAGTGTTCTAGATGCTGCTGTCTGGATGAAAATGATCCCAGGGTCGCCAACACTTGCAACAAACCCAAATCACAGCTGGTAAAAATCAAATTAAATATGTTTAATAAGGTTATATCTAAGTTAATACTATATAACTGCAGTTCATTTCAGTGATCAATATCAGTTTAGTAGATATACTCAGAATGAAACATCCCATTAGATTAATCTCACTAAAACTAAACTGTGTTTGTGTGTGTGTGTGTGTGTGTGTGTGTGTGTGTGTGTAGCCCTGCAGCCTCACACATAGCTACACTGAACAGCTTCATGTTTTGCCCTGTTATGTGAATTATGTTGAACTGCTAACTTCACCTTTCGGTCCTCTACAGCAGCAACCCCAAAGCTAACTCTCTGTCAAACTGCTGTCAAATTAGCTCAAGAGCAAACTGACTACTCTACAAATATTCTTGGTTTATGGTTAATGGGATAATTTGGATTTTTTTTAACTGGGTCTATAAGAGGTATTTATCTATAGTCAGTGTATTACATGGCAGCTGGCACCCTCCCAGTTTGGAGAAGCAGGCAGAAAAGTGTGAAAAGCTAGCATCTTTTGATGCCGAAAGATCCTGATGTTGTGTTGAAACCAAATCCCACTCATGACAGCAGTAGCTCTTTGGGTCCGTGGGAGTGTGTTTACAGTTTATACTGTTAGCCTCTGCTCCTTCTGGGCCTCCAATTTCCAAAGAAAATTGCCCTCTTTCTTTTTCAGGTCATTCAGTCTCCCTCTGCAAAAGTTCTCTTTCTGTATACTCGGGTTCATGAAGGTATCATACTGTCTCCACAGTGAGCAACATTTAGTCATTGCTATTGAATCACTTCTTTATTGTCTTGTATTTGTCGTCTCCTCCATAAACCACTGAACGACTGAACCTAACAGCTAATATGAGGCATAATACAGTGCAGGAATAAGGAAATTATATCTTTGAGAAAATGGAGTACTAAAAGAATGGGGCTATCTGACAGCAAGGTAAAGTTGTAAAAATATTCTCAATATAGAGCCCACTCAAAGTGATAAAGATTTTTCAGGTAGGCTTTTTTTAAACTGGCTAACATACTTTTTGCTGCTAACCTCCATCCACAGCAAGTACATTGCTGAGCTTCTGTGGTGGTAGTCCCAGCCACTTCTCCAAACTGGGTGCATGCCAACTGCCATCTCCTGAATGTAATACACTGACTATGGATAAGTACCTCATACAACCCCACTTCAAAAAATCAGAACTATCCCTTTAAGGCTCGGTTCAAAACAATTCATCCAGATTGTGTTGCCTCATATCCAAAGGGTTTTTCCTTCAAGAGCAACAACACACCGATTAAAATACTTAAAACTTCAGGGACAAATGAGGTGAAAATGCAAGTGAGCTTGTGTATAGTATTGTGTAAACTACAATGTGTTGCCTTGCAAATGGTTTTATTTAGTCGGATTTTTGTCTTATTGACTTTTTAAATCAAGTTTTACCTATTTGGTGAAAATGTTCTGCTAAGGACAATCATTTATAATAAAAACCAACATGAAGGGTCACTAGTAATGGTGTATTTAGTATAAATGTCTAAAATCATATTAAACATACCATATTTTGACCATTGACCCTACACCAATATCCACAGCAAATAAGAGGATAGCCAAAAATCATGTGTATTAGCACATGACTACTGCATATGTGGCCTACAGAATTGAAATATACTACTGTGTAAATTTGGTTCATAGTGTGTAAAATATATTTTGGGACTCAGATTTTTATGTAATACCCATTCTGAAATTAGTGCAAAAAGAAACAATGGTTGAGGTCAGACTTAGCATTAGAATTAAGAATATACCTGACAACACTGGCTCCAACACTGACTAAATATAACAGCTAAAGTGTTTCTGTAAGGTTTGACTCAAACTTATTTTGTTGAGGTTAGTGTTTAGACTCAATTTAAAAGCTGCTTTAAATGGGACCTATTATGCCTTTCCATATTATATATCGTGTTACAATGAAGGACGTTCTTAAACGTGGCCAAAATTTCAAATAATGAGCTAAACATACGTAAAAGTCATTCCCTGTGAGCAAAAACATCAGGTTCCCTACCATTCTGAACACTTCGTTTCACACAGGTTTTTCTACTCTGGCTACAGTATGATGTCATAGCGTGACCACATGGTTATCTGTTTCGGGCACACTACTGCAATTGTTACATTATGTAGCCTACAGTGCCAGATGTAACTATATGCTAACGTGGGGAGGGAAACATGTTAACTTGGTTGCCAATGTCACATATTTCTCCACAATTTTGGATCAGTATCCCTGTTGAAACATGTATGGTTGTCTTTAAAAGCTTTTATCTGTAATTTCTCCTGGTAGAGAGTGCCCCTATTCTTAATTACAGTCATTTGCTGGCTGCAAGTACACTGCTGTCATACATTTAGCTACATGCTAACATCAGGGATACAAATAATATTTGTTTGCTGATGTTGTTAATTTTTCCCTAATTTTAAATTGTATTCTTTCTGGTGCATATCAGGTTGTGTTAAGAAGCTTTTATTGGTGAAATTTCACAGTAAAAAGTGCCAATATTCTCAGTTTTCAGGAGGGGGGCTAAAAGTGACAGGTGCTAAACCTAGCCTTCTCAGAGAGAGAGAGAGTGAATGCAGGTGTTCTTCAGCACAGACAGTATAAAGTTGTATTTGAACATTAAAGAATGTAGACATTTTTGATGAGTGTTGAGGCTCAAATATATATAATACATTTCTGCAGTGAACATCCACAGACACACACACGGTTCTATTCATAGTACAACTGACGGTCCACTTCAGCCCCCGGCAGTACATGGGAGGGCTGGGAGGTGAGCTTACTGTCCTCCCACTGCCAACATCCAGTGAAAGCGAAACTAAGAAGATACTGCTGGGTCCAGTGTGAATGTCTGTTGGGTATCCACCTTAAAACTTCACCATGGTGACCTGGCTGCAGCTGGCTTGATAGCAGCGTTTTAGACTGGACTGGAGTGTGGAGCAAGAGATTGGAGTGAAGGGGACCCTCACAGACAAGCAGATGTGAAAACTGTGGACTGGCATCAGTGTTATATGTTATGTTATTGCTTACCGAAAAAACTTAAATGTAGTGAGTGCTGAGATTAGCTAACTAGAATTGTGTTTGTTCAGTCACTGAGTCCAAGCTATCACTTACTATCTAAATCGCATGGTGTGTTTATGTCTGTGTCTCCTTTAATCATTCATGTTGAGATTTTTATGTTTTCTGTTTCATTTTTCATTATATTAATTATATTACCAATTAGTGTGTCCATGAAAAAATACTATCACATAATATAAATGCTTCTGTTACCTGATGAACATCTGGCCTCTTTATGTAAGCTCCGTGCCTGTTATACTGCCCTTTTCTTACATAAGACCATTAAACTGTTGGCCAAGGCTCAGGTCACACACACACACACAACACACACACACACACACACAGTCGGTTATTATGTTGACTTGCTGATACCCATCTCTTTGCTCCAATTTTCACTGGCTCCGGGGCTGTTGCTCAAACTACAGATTGCAGTTCTGCATTTCCGTAAGCCTGCCACCACGGACACAAAGAGCATAGGAGCAGATCAAGAGGGAGATCAGCCTCTTCCTCTCTCTCCATCTTAAACTCAGATCAAACTCAAAACTAGGCAGTGCTGATCAAATATGAACCAAGATTCTGTTACTGCATTGCCTATTTTTGCTTCATATGTTTTCAGAAACATATTTTAACTCACCGTTTAACTGTAACACAAGATAATTGGTTCCACCCAGCCAGCATATTTTTCAGAATAGCCAAAACCAACTTGCATCATCATCGCGTGCTTCAGCCCTTTTTTTTTTCTGCTCATGTGGCAAACATTTTAAAAGTATTTGAGTCTTTCTACTGTATAGACAGCCTTATTTTATGAAAAGACTGTCTTTCCAGGAGTTAAATAATCTTTTAGTTAACCAATCACATCAAGCCACTTCCTAATGCTCCTTCCTAATACTTAAATGACTTGCTTTATTGAACTACTGACAGTCAAAACTTGAAGAGTGATGAGAAGTGACATCATTAAATCAAATGAGAAAAGTGCAACTAATTAACTCAAAAAATATCTGCAATACAAATTGCAAAGAATTAATCCCTAATAAAACATTGTTACTGTGAAAATAAGAAAAACAAAATGAAATACTTCCCAGTTTGTTGCTCAATGAATTCATTTCCCTGTATTAATCCATTTGATTATTACCTATCAAAATGTGTGTTTGTTATGTAATTCAACATACATCATAGAACAGGATGAAGTTTAAAAAAAACAAAAACCTGAGATGCATTTACACGTAGCTACAAACACATGACATCATGTGACTTCATGGTAATCCCCATATTTAAAATGCAAGCAAAAACTACTGAAGCCTAAAGTGTTGTTTTTATACTTTTATATTGTAGGTGAACTTGTGATTGGAGTGTAATTTTGCTAGAACAACGATGTTAATCATCGCTCTAAAAGTTACACACACTGTTTGAAGCAAATGAAGAGTTTGTTCTCAGAGCTGATGGTTTATTGTGCACTTCAAAAATGCCCTCTGCTGGGAAAATGAGTGTAAAAAGAGTTCAGCCTTTCCTCTATAGGTTTTATGTCAAACTCTCACTCACACATGTGCTCACACACACTTTTCTCTTTCCATGGCTGAGTACATGCATTAGGCTCTTATTACACCAGTCAATATGCAAACCTTTCTATACGGTTACACAGTCGCAGCAAAGCACATACAGTACAGGCCATGGCCCCTATGGAAGAACACTATAGGAATAACAAAGTCCTATCATAGGAGATTAAAATTACTGCAAGTATAATAGGTCATGAAAACTCACAACTGAGCACCTCAGACAAATTCTTATCAACCCATTCAAGGACAAGCACTAAATTTAGTATCATGATAAAATTCCCCTGAATTTAATTGATTCAATGTAAGTAAGTATACACGAGTACTGTTCTTAAGTACAGTATTTCTACTTTAGGCACTTGTACTCTGTACTGGATCAAAATATTTCACTTCTACTTTGAACTTGTACTCCATTACATCTATGTACTCTTTACTCTGATACCTTTATTTGACAGCTATAGATACTTATCTTTTGCAGATAATTGCAAAACATGTGGTGATGATGATGCACTGTCATAGATTAAACTAACCACCAGTTTATAAAGAAGTTAAAAATTAGCTCCATCTCAACTAGCTAGACCAGAAATAGCCCCTTATATGTTAATAAATTAATAATAATACAATAATATAATAATAAAACATCCTAAAGAAGTGATTCTGCATAATAACTGGGACTTTTGTGTGCATTTCGCTGACTGTACTCTGTCCCTCTGCTTTCGTGAAATTGTGAATAAAGGACTTTGAGTTGCAACTGTGTACTTATGTACTGTGCCATTGGTACCTAAAAGATCTAAGTAGCCTTACAATTTAAAACTTAAGTTGTAAGCCACTTTTTAACACACACTTAGAAGTAGCTACAGTAAGAACAATATTACAGTAGTCAATAAAAACATCAGGTGAGTAACATCCTTCAGGTCACTATTGATGGGAATCCCTTGTGAGTACATAATGACTGTAATACAGAGCTACTGCTGACATGCAATATTAGATACCAGATTTAATAATGTAACTAAACTCGCTACTGAGTGCAGACTGTGTGGGACTGTTGTAATAAAGGACTTCAGTCACTAGTGTTCACATACGGTATTAAAATAGGCAGCCATAAAGTCCAACAAGGTCACCATGTAATACAGCCTCCTGTAGCACAGAAACACATACAATTGGCTATGATAACACCACAGGAATATACTTTTTGTGTCTTCCACTGGGTGACAAGATACAGGCCCAATCGACTTTAGATGCTGTGGGGGTTTTTTTGTCTGAGTGGCCTCCCTCACATTCAGATGTGCTCTGATCCACTTCCAGTGCTGAGAGACAGACCTGACTCACCCTGTGTGCAGCCCAGGCTGCAGCCCCGGGGCCTAACCAAACAAGCCCAACTTGACAGCCCTTTAAATGTCCCTGTTCAGTCGTCCTCTGCAATGACACTTCTCCTCACACATCACACGGGCCTCTGCAGATGCAGACGGCGAGGCCGGGCCCGGTCAATTCATCGGACTTCGGTACCTTTATTTGCGATTTGCGCAGAGCAGCAAAAATCCCACAAAACCGCAGCATCATCCAGAAGATGCGCAGAGAGAGGCGGGGGCCCGTGTGCACCGGGTGCCCGGAAAACACTGCATTGAGACCGGGCAACAGTGTAGGCTACCTTGCCTCCTGGACGGGACCGGGGCTGCATTCTGTCCTGCTGTCATTTTCCATATCCTCGGTTCTCATCATCAGCCCCGGTGTAGCCACGCCACGAGCGGGACACCACCCGATGCGTCAGTGCGATGGGAGATACAACTATGGAGCATCACAGGAGAAAGTAGAAAGTGTCCGCTTACCTGCACTGGTCCGCAGCTCCTCTCCCCTCTGCTGCACCGGGCACCGTCAACTCCGCAGCGGCATCAGAAAAAGATCCAGCTCCTCCTCTGTGCTGTCGGCGCTACCGGAGCTCTGACTCCGTGTTTCCTGTCAATGCGGCGCAGGTCTCTCTCTCTCTCTCTCTCTCTCTCTCTCTCGGACTCTTCGTTCCCCCTCGTTCAGCTGTTTTTTCTCTGCTCCGCAAGCACGCAAACACGGTTGTGTCGCCGCGTGCACACGCTCACGTAACCAGGGGTTGGCGGGCAGGTGGTTGGGGTGGAGGGCATGGCAACAACGATGATCCGTCCCTGGCTAAAATACAATTATAGTGGACACCTCGGTCATAAAACTAGTCTGCGCTTATATTAGTAAGTTTCCACTGATCACGTCTGGAACTGACACTTCTTTAACTTAAAGGTCCAGTATGTAGGATTAGGGTGATATATGTATTTGCAGAAACTGAATACAATATAATGAGTTTGTTTTCTTTAGTGTATAATAACCTGAAAATATGAATTGCTGTGTTCTCCTCACCTTAGAATGAGCCTTTTGCATTATTTCATTATTTCTGCAGGGAGTGGGTCTTCATTCATGGAGATCGCCATGTTTCTGCAGCAGTGTTGGGCTTGTTACTCTAAAAAAATGTAATGCATTACTTATTACTCGTTACTCTTTACAAAAGTAATAACACTGCTTTACTTATTACACCCTGCCGGCAGTAATTCATTACACTACTTGTTATATTAGTTTTCCGTTACACCCCAAAAATTTGGTAATTGTGTAAAAAATTGAAATGTGTGCCTCTGTGTGAATGTCTGGGTAATCGAAGCAACACTTACCTTTTGGACACGCTTTTCTTTGTTTAGGTTAAAATGCTATTAATAAGCTGATGGCACACTAAGATGTAAGTGAATTCCATCAGAGATAAAAACTCATAATTGTACCATTCTCATATGGTTCTAAGAAAACTCCGACCAATCACTGCATCCGAATGGAATGATTGGCTGAGCGTCCTGTCTGTCTTCCCCAGGTGGAGGCCTCAGACTAACTTAACCACTTGCATAACATCCGTTTTTACAGGAAATGTACAGTTTGCATAAAGTCTCTTTCAAAATAAATGCACTACATCAGTACAACACTGCAAATTTATGTTTTTTTTCCATCAACAACAGATGCATGTGGTTATGTTTTGCCAACACTCGCACATGGTTGGGCTCAAGAAAAAGAACAGGGTTTGGCTTTACAATTTTACAGGAAGCAAACAGTCCCATGCAAAAGTTTGGGCACCCCTGGTCAAAATTCCATTGAGTGTGTATAGCTAAGCAAGTAGAAGATGAACTGATTTCCGAAAGGCATGGAGTTGATGATAAAACATTTCTTCAATATTTTCAGCAAGACTACCTATTTTAAAATCCAAAAATTAACAAAAAGGAAAAAGGGCCTGAAGCAAAAGTTTGGGCACCTTGCATGGTCATTACTTAGTAGCGCCTCCTTTGGTCAGTAATACAGCTTCTAAACACTTTTTGTAACCTGTAAAGTCTTTCGGTTCTTGTTTGGGGGTTTTTTACCCATTCTTCCTGCAACAGGTTTCTAGCTCTGTGAGATTCTTGGGCTGTGTTGCGTGCACTGCTCTTTTGAGGTCTATCCACAGATTTTCAATTATTTTTAGGTTGGGGGACTGTGAGGGCCATGGCAAAACCTTCAGCTTGCACCTCTTAAAGTAGTTCATTGTTGATTTTGAGGTGTGTTTGGGGTCATTGTCTTGTTGTAGAACCCATGCTCTCTTCATCCTCAGCTTGCTTCAGTTTGCTTCCAGAATTTACTGGAGTTGAACTGAATCCATTCTTCCCTCAACCTGTGAAATGTTCCCCATGCCACTGGCTGCAACACAAGTCCAAGGAATGATGGATCCACCTCCATGATTAACAGTTGGATAGGTGTTCTTTTTTATGAAATTCTGCACCCTTCTTTCTCCAAACATACTTTTGCTCATTGCATCAGAAAAGTTCTATTTTAACTTCATCAGTTCACAGGACTTGTTTCCAAAAAAGCATCAGGCTTGTTTGGAAACTTTGCAAACCTCTGACGCTAAATTTTGTGGTGAGGATGCAGGAAAGGTTTTCCTCTTACGACTCTTCCATGAAGATCATGTTTGTGCAGGTGTCACTCAGTGGTGTAGTGGTAGCTGATGAGGTGGACGTACTACTTAGTAGCTGGGTAAGTTACAGAGGAGGAAGTGGGCATACTCTCCTATATAGTCTAATGGTTTTTTGTCTGATAGGTGGGTATACTGTAATTGGCCAGAAAAAGATGTGGGTTTACCCCATATACCTGCGTATACCCTCCGCTACACCACTGGTGTCACTGCACAGTAGAACAGTGCACCACCACTCCAGAGTCTAAATCTTTCTGCAGGTCTCCTGCAGTCAAACTGGGGGTTTGATTTGCCTTTCTAACAATCCCACAAGCAGGTCTCTCAGAAAGTTTTCTTGGTCCTCCAGAACTCAAGTTGACCTCCACAGTTCCTGTTAACTGACATTTCTTAATTACATTATGAACTGAGAAAACAGCTACCCAAAAACACCTTAGTCTTCATCATGCTTTGTGGGCATCAGTTATTTGGGTTTTCAGAGTGCTAGGCAGCTGTTTAGAAGAGCCCATGGCTGCTGATTGACAGGGCGAGGTTTCAGGAGGCAGAGTATTTATAGAGCTTTGAAATTTGCATCACCTGACCTTTCTTAACAATGCTTGTTAATTAATTATGGTCTCAGACCCTGGAAAAAGTTGTCAGAGTGATCAAATGTCTTGGAGTGCCCAAACTTTTGCATGGTGCTCCTCTCCTTTTTTCACTCTAAAGCTGTACAAAACTAAAATGAATACAGTAATCATGCTTAAAATGTTGAAAAGCATGTATCATCTTGAACTTCATGCTTTTTGTAGATTTGTTCATCTTCTACTTACTTTTCTTTTTTTTTTTCTTTTTTTTATAAAAAAAATAAATATATTGGGATGTAATTTCTTTGTAATGACTAACATTTTGATTAGTAACTGTACACTGAAAAAAGTGATTTTTTGGCCCTGTAATTATTACTTCAGTTATGTATATAATTCTACAAAAAAATATAATTTCAGTGCTTTTACTTTAAAATGTCAGTTTTCATGTCGTGTGTTACTTGGTGATTGTTTGTAACAATGTATCCTCAATTTTGCATATAAATTTTACCCTTTATTCCAAGTAATATTCACTGAACTACTACATTAACTTTATTAGTTTATATGTGCAAGTAAAATGTACTTGGGTGGTATCAGTGGCAACCTTCTTTGCACTCGGAGCGTGACGTCAGAGGCCCGTTCCACAGTGTGTTGTCGAACGGTTCTGCCCGCCGACATGTGCGGACATAAACTAGGATAACTGGGTCACCACATTGGGATTTTCAGCGACATGGAACCACGGAGGTAAGTCTTAAGCTTAACAAACTGTGTACGTTCCGTTTTCTACGTTCCTTATTTGCGTAAGTCCGTGCTCCAGCACTGAAAACAGTGGTGCTAGCGAATCTTTTTTTTTTTTTTCCGCTAGCTAACAAGTTAGCTCAAGTTAGCTCAAGTGTCGTCCTTTTTGCCTGGAGAGGTCCCATAGAGGAGGCCATGGTTTTATCAGAGCTGAATATGTTGCTGGGTTGAACGATTGGCTCGCACGCATGTAATAAGCGTTTCACAGATTTAAACGAATATAGTTGTCCTGCCTGGTATGTACACACCCCCCCACCCCACCCCACCCCCCTCGCTGGTCAAATCAATAGTCGTCTTACGTTCAATGTCAATGACATTTTCCAAGATAAGAAAATAGTATTTGGGTTAAGTTATGATTTGATATTTGCGCACAGAAGAATTACCACATAAATATGTTTAAAATGTTGGATAGTTGCTCTAGAGGATGAGGCCGGTTAGGCACGTGTGTTGAAGTAATCCCTGGGGGCGGTTTCAGGAGCTCTGAGCCACTCCAGTTTTGAAGTTTTTTTCTAAAGTGAATTGAGCATATGTCCTAGAATGCTGCACACCACTGCAATGAGGTTTATTTATTTTTACTTGTATTTATTTATTTATTTATTTATTTATTTATTATTATTATTATTATTATTTTCGTTTAGGGGCTTAGGGACCATCTACAATTTGCAATACTAAAAACAGAATCTAAAGTATTCACAAACTACCTCTTATACATTGTAGAGTCAGAAAAAATGTGTAGAAAGATGTTGCACATCTGTTGACTTCACTGTTTTACCCTGTTTTGTTTAATTTTTTTTTCAATAACTTTGTTCTAAGGAACTGTAGTGTAACAATAATGTCGTTATATATCAGTAGTCTCCTGCTGGTTAGACTCCCAACTAGCAGGAGTCTACAAGTATGTGACATACCTTTTCTGTTTTTTTTCTGCAATTAAATTATTAGAAAATGGAATGTATGAAATATTGTAGCAGATTTTAAAGTTTCAATATGCATTCTAAGGCATGAGTTAATAGAAATTACTTTAAAAAGCACATAGATAACACTTTTTTCCCCTTTACAGAACCTAGAAGGACATTTGCTCATCCCTCTGCAACTTTGAGTCCACAGCTGATAGAAGGTAAGATCAAATTGATAATGAATAGGAACACAGAACACAGGTTTAGTTTTAATATACTGAATTTGAATCAGAGAAGAGGGGAGCATTGTTGAAACACTACAGACTAAAGCATGGACATGGCGGTCGCAGCCAGTCAGTTCCTTGTCTCCACACTGATTGCCCCTGCTCATTTAAAACATTCAATGCCCTTCGGACCCATTTGTCTCGGCAGCATGCACAGATCGCCACACAAAGTGGACCTCTTTTATTTTCTTGTCTACTGTGCTCCTCTGGTTTTTTTTAATTCAGAGAAGCAGTATTTTGAGCATCTTGGCAGCCATTTGAGAAAGTTTGAACTCGTAGCATGTGTCTTCAAAAACTGCAACTTCAGCACAAACATTTATTCAACATTCGCTACCCACAGACACAGAAAGCACCATTCACACTCCCCTGATGATTTTAAAGCGGAAGTCTTAAAACAACCCTCTGAACCCGTTTCAGCTCAGGATGAGACCTATGTGGAAGAAGGCTCAGAGCTTTTGGGTGGGGAACCACAGGAGTTGACCCAAGATATAAAAGAGAGGTTTGGTCATCTCTTTTTGAAGTTGGAGAGTACTTTCAATGTCCCAAACAAATGCATTGATGAAATAGTAGATGAACTTCAGTTTATATCCGCATGTGCATCTGGTCCACTCTTAAAAGATGTGGTTGTATCCACCTTGAGAAACCATAAGTGTGATCTGGATCCAGCTGTTGTTTCAGATTTGGTAAAAAATCTGTGTGAGTCAAACCCTATAAGTACTACCTTGGGGATGGATGGGCCTTTCACAACACAGTACAAGAGGAGAGAATTCTTGAAAAAACATTTCTCAGTTGTTGAACCCGAAGAACACATACTTGACAAAAAGGAGGGCAAAACCTTCCAATATGTCCCAATATTGCCCTCCTTGTTGCAGGTCCTAAGCAAGACTTTTCAAGAAAAGACATTTGAATGTGGAAAAAATTCTGAAAATAAGTACCAGACATTTCGTGATGGATCTCACTATCAGAAAAATGATTTTTTTTCTGTGAAAGAGGACAGAGTCAGTCTAATACTCCACATCGATGACTTTGAGGTATGCAATCCTCTTGGGACATCACGAAAAAAACACAAAGTCACCGCTGTATATTGGGTGTTGGGAAACATTCCAGTTCACTTGCGGTCCACATTGGCATCTATCTATCTGGCAATTCTGTGTAAGGCTGAAGACACCAAGCAGTTTGGATTCCACAGAATTTTAGAGCCACTCTTAGCAGATATTCAAAGCTTGGAGGAAGATGGTCTCTTTATTCCAGAGTTAGGCAAAGCCATTAAAGGAACTGTGGTCAGTGTGGTGGCAGATAATTTGGGGGCCCACTCTGTGGCAGGGTTTGTCGAGAGCTTCACAGGATCTTACGTCTGCCGGTTTTGTGTTGGGGAGCGATCAACGTTTCAGTCCAGTGAAGTGAGATCCGGGTCTTTTCAACAAAGAACTAAAGATCAACATGCACTGCATGTGCAGCCAGCTGTGTCTAGTCCAAGTCACACACCTTGCTATGGTGTGAAAAAACAGTGTGCATTGTCAGAAAAACTTAAACATTTTCATGTGACATCTGGTTACCCTCCAGATGTTTTACATGACACTCTGGAGGGCATTGTTCCTGTGGAACTGGCTTTGTCATTTGATATCCTGATTACGAAAAAATACTTTTCTCTCATGGAACTCAATAATGCCATTCGTGATTTCCCATATAAGTGGAGTGATAAAACCAATCGCCCTCATCTCATTCCTGCTAACTTTAGCACTCGAAAATCAGTGGGCGGAAATGCACATGAAAATTGGTGCTTATTGCGACTGCTGCCTCTGATAATAGGTTTAAAAGTACCTGAACATGAGCCTGTATGGCAGATGTTAATGACATTGAAAGACATTGTGGACCTTGTCATGTCTCCAGTCCACACAGAAGAAAGCATCTGCTATCTTGACAGTATGATTGCAGAACACCAAAGCAGATTCCTTGATGTTTTTCCCCAAGAGACACTCAAACCCAAGCACCATTTCCTGGAACACTATCCTCAGCTCATTCGGGAATTTGGCCCTGTTGCTGCCCTTTGGACAATGAGATTTGAGGCCAAACACAGCTTTTTTAAGAGAATCGTCAGGCACACTGGTTGTTTCAGGAATATCTTGCTGTCCCTTGCAAATAAGCACCAGCTCATGGTTGCGTACCATCAATCACATGCTGTCAAACCATCACTTGCAGTCACAAAAACTAGAGGTCTCTTTAGATGTACTTAAGGATGATCTAAAAGACCTGGTGAAATGCAGATTCCCATCTGTTACAGCTGTGCACGTTGCGAATAATGTGTTCTTTTTAGGCACCAACTATGCAGTGGGAATGTTATTGTGTTGTGGCTCCACTGCAGGATTGCCTGATTTTTCTGAAGTGTTGCAGATAATGGTGATTTGTGACAAACTGACTTTTTTTGTGAGACAACAAAACACATGGTACAACGAACACCTCAGGAGTTACGAGCTGGAGAACACAGCCAGTGTGCAGTTATTTGAGCAAAGAGAGCTTAAAGATTTTTATCCCTTGGCTGCATATACTCTTGCTGGAAGACGACTGACAACTTTGAAGCACCACATTTGCCTCTCCTTTTAAGTAAGACATGAGTAGAGAATGGTCTTGTACCAATTAATGTCTCTGTGTCTTTTTTTCTCAGTTTTTTGAAGCACCTTCTTCCTGTTGAGATGGCAACCCCAGTGAAGCTGTGGATCATCTTTGGCGAGGATGACATCCGCAAACTAGTTCTGCCTTCAGGCATCCCGGGCACAATTCAGGACCTCACTGATGTTATTCAAGAGACATTTCGCATTACAGGATCATTCACTGTAATGTATCAGGACATGGATTTTGATGGTCAGTTTTTCACTTTGACCTCAATTGAGGAAGTACAAGATAAGGCTACCCTCAAACTTGTAATGACTGAACCAGTAGTCTTAACTCTCAATCCTGTGGACTTGTCAGACATAGAATCCCTAGTACCACAGTCTTCTGATGCAAGCTCTTGCCACTCATCTGGATCTCAGGACACAATCCTGCTTTCCCACCAAGATGAAAGTGGAACATCCTACAGGTCTAAGCCATGGCCAACTAAGTTTGAAATACCACCTTTTTCTTATGACGTAGACCTTGTACTGGAAGCTGGAAACCAGGCTTATGAAAAGGAAGGCACACTGTTGATCAACCCGAGAGTAACAAGTAGCATACTTGACAAGCTATCAGAGAAAATATTTTGCTTCACAGCATACCCAACTGGTGTCCAGATTTTAGCTGTAGCTGAAGCCTTGGTAGAAAAGTACCCGTGCCTCAAAGAGCCAGGGTCTTTTAATGGCTTATATGGCTGGCAACAGAGGATCAAGTATAAAATGGGCAATTACCGGGCAAAGTTAAGAGGCCGCCAGCTAGCTATTCCAGAACTGGAGGTTAACACACTGAAGAGACGATGCGCCAATGAAGAGGGTTCATCTAAAGGCATCAAAAGGCCGAAGAAAGCTGAAGTGAACTACCTGCCACCACTGCCATTAGGTGAGACAGAGGAAACTTTAGAGAAGGAGAGACTAGATTTGCTCAAGGAAATAAAGAAGAAGAACAATGGGAAGATAATTAATGAGAAAATGGAGAAGTCTTTCGCGGTCCGAAGAATAGAGGTTGTAAATCACTGCCCCACAGTTCAAGACCTCATGGAACGATGGCCTTCTCTGTTCAGTGAAACTCAGGTAACTCCAGTTCTTTCTTTCAGTTACTGTATATCACACTACATTTGGTTTTTCTGATGGGGACTTGTTCATGCAACAACTAAGTGTAATTGGGGTCCATTGAGTCATCTTGATATGATTTTGTGTTTATATCTCTCGTTTCAGATCAAAGAAGAGTTCAAAAGAATAACCACAATTCATCTGGAGCGAACCTTTTTGTCCAAACTGGACAGGCACACCACCAAACTCGTGGAGATATTTAGGAAGAAGGGCGGGATTGCAGGAACGAAGATTAGACCAATGTTGGACTCACTGAGTGAGGTAAATGTTTTAATTAATTTAATTGCATCATCTAATGTTGACATCATACACACTGAGAATGTGTTGCTGATGTTTTATTTTGATCAGTGTTTATTTATTTGGATGCACTGACAGGACTGCATTTTTAATTTTGTTGTACTGGTTCTATTCTATTCTGTTGGCCTCAAACTTTTCTCTTTATCTCATCACTGTGGCCACAATTTATTGCATGATTTCCCCCAGAAATGTAGACAAACTTGTCCTCTCTCATAATATGTGCTCAAAAAAGCAGAGACATTTACATAATTTTCACTGTGAGTCTTTGAGTGCGGCCAGATCCGTTCCTGCTGCTCCTAGACTCCAATACTAAATTTTCAGACAGAGACAATCAGAAGGGGCTCCAGTTTGATACTGGCTGTCACAACAGCAACCCTGAGGGACATAGGTTTAAGTTTACAACTTAGGTTTGTTTATCACCCACTTTAATGTCAAAGTTCAACACACATGCAACACTTTGACATCCCCTTAATGTTTAGAGAGAAATTATCATGTATTTGAGTAATTCTGTCTTTACAATGAGTGACTCTTGAGCTTAAGGCCGTGGGTTTGATTCCCATGTTGACAGAGACCCTGTAGCTACGATCGAGCCCTTGGTGGAGCACATTGTCTCAACAGACACCATTAAGAAATACATTTTAAGTTGCACACTTCTCATACTCTTGCCCACGTAGCAAGCTTACATTCCCTGAAGGTAACTCTCTGTTTACATTTGTATGTGCTGTTATGTATTGTTCTCTGTAATAAATTTTCTTATCTTTTTTTAACAGCAACATGTCGAAGGCAGAAGAGACATCATCATCCGTTGCTTGGTTGAGTTCCTTGGAGAGTCTGTAGAGGAGCTGATCAAAGACTACCAGGTAAATTTTATGATTTTTGGATGACCACATTAAGAGGTCGTCTGGCCTTATAATCTGATATTCACTTCTGATGTTATCTTTCGGGGTAAAACTTGTTTATTCTGATAATAAATATGGGCATAAACATGAACTGGCGATTATTAACCTTTATTTAACCAGGTAAATCAATTCAGAACTAGTTCTCATTTACAATGATGACCTGGGCCAAAGGCAACAACATAGCAAATACGAATACAAAATTACAATATAATACAATATTAATGGCAGTGTGTCCTGTTTTTGACTGATACTGCATCTGACATTTTTCTCAGAATTTTTCTTATGAATTTGTTTTGAAGATCAAAGCCACATGGCTTATCTCATGGTCCTCTACACTGAATTGTGGTTCACTGTGGTTTATTTATATTTTCATGCATTTCTTTACACTAACCTCAAACAATCCCCAATAGTATGTGTCTGCAGACCCGGAGACTGCAGATTCAGACCGACCTGCAGTTCTAGATGCCTTCTTTTTCGCGACAGTGTGCCGTACTGGACAGCTGTAAAACTACAACTAAATCAGCGTCTCACACAAATATCACTTTTTGAAACAAGTTACAATTTTAAAGTTTTATTACACTCGCATCAAAATACCAAGATTTAAGTGTTGATGGAGCATGACACTATAGAATTTCGCTCCAGGGATCAGTGTGATTCTGATGAAGCTAAAAAAGTCTCTCTTCTAACAACAGTTTTGTCAGTCAGCATGGAAACACGTCACTCTGCCAGTAGTGTGGTGTTTGGACCAGAGTGAAAACAAACATGTGAACACAAACCGTACAAGCTGAAAAATGTGTCAGGTGCGCAGCCTTGGTCCACACTCTCACCTCTGGTCGTCTGGCCGTAGTCTTGTCCCACGTGAAAATCAAGGCGTCTAGAACTGTGCGTCCAGAACTGCAGGTCTGCATCTGCAGTCTTGGGGTCTGCAGATACACTCTCCTCAACAATCCAGGCATTTTTAACTGTTAAATGTCATTCAACCTCCCTTTCACAAACTGTATTTGAAATCTAGTTTCAGCCACTGATTTCTAATTGTGGCTATATGTGTTTTCATAGGATGTGAGCAAAGAAGCAGTGAAAGAGGACTGCAGTCAACACATCATGAAGATCATTGTCATCCATCCGAACGTGGCACAGGAAAATCAAGATCCCAGCTACGTGTCGGTAATCATAGAGGGGAAAGAAGTTCTGGAGGACTGCAGAAGTGTCGCAAATGCTTGCCTGCTGCTCATGGGTGTCATCTATGCAGTCAATTTAAGTTACCCACTGAAACTGAAATACACATTTGAAGTATTTCAGAAACTGTTTCTTGAGCTTGACATCCTCAAAATGTCTTCAAAAGTCCAGGCTCTCCACAAGAAACTCTTAGCATGAATGTTTGCAGTGCTGCAGTGTTTTGAATCCTTGTGCTTATGTCCCACAAAGGAATGTTTTTTTGTTTTTTTTTCCGCATTTCCTGTCAGTGATCACAGCGATCCACTACCAAACGGTGTTGATAGACACTTGATACATGTGCTGTTCTCTGTTCTGAGATTTAAAAGCAAGCAAGACCTTACATGGACTCTTTAAATCGTCAACATGTTTATGTTGCGGTTATGATAATGTTATCTATGCTGTCAATTTAAGGTACCCACTGAAACTGAAATACACAGTTGAAGTGTTCAGAAACTGTTTCTTGAGCTTCAGATCCTCAAAATGTCTTCAAAAGTCCAGGCTGTCCACAAGAAACTCTTAGCATGAGTGGTTGCAGTGTTTTGAATCCTTGTGCGTATGTCCCACAAAGGAAATGTGGATTTTTTGTTTTTGTTCGCCTTTCCTGTCAGTGATCACAGCGATCCACTAACAGTGTTGATAGACAGTTTATACATCTCTGTTCTGAGATTTAAAAGCAATACGTTACATGGACTCTTTAAATCGTCAATATGTTTATGTTTGCGGTTATGATAATGTTATGTAGATATTTTAAATATCTATATAAATTCAAGTGGTAAATAAAGAATGCATTTGAAATATTGGAAAATGTTTGTTTACTCTGTTTCACAGAAATAGCAACAAATGTTTATTGTGGTAATGTCAAGTAGTAAATTATATTTAAATCAAGTAAATATTACTTAATCATTTCTTAGAATAAAACAAAGAAAAGTTTAGTTAAATAAGACTAAGAAACACCAAGAATATTTAACTGGATTTTGCAATTAGATGCAATGGTAATTGAGTACAATTTACTATCAATAGGTGAGTACTTCTTGTGGACATTGCTTGTGAGGTTTACTTGAGTATTTTTTGTAAAAAAAAAAAAGTGTTACTAGGAAGTAAATGCTACTTAAAATTATCCTGAGTAAAAATTACAAGGACTTTCTGTGTGGAAAACGTTGCCTAGCTTTTTTTAAGTAAATGTCACTCCAAATTTTTTTCAGTGTACTTAAATTATATATTTTTTTCTCAGTAATTGTAACTGATTACAATTACATTTATTTTGTAATTTATTTACATGTAACTAGTTACTCCCCAACACTCACCAACTCAACTCATCTCTGACCTACCTTCTGTTCATATCTGAGTTGAATTATCCATTCAACTGTAATGATTACCAAGTTACTCACTTGGGTTGTACTTTATTTCCACAGCCAACTGCCAGAAAGAGACCCCTGATGGCTTCACCAGTGAGTCCAAGATCCTGGACATATGTAGGGCTGCATCAACTCCTCACGCCGGAAGGCTGTGTGCTACATAGAAAGCCCAAAAAGATGCTGTTCTGAAGAGACTTGGACTTTCTGTTCAGAACATCACCCAGCCTTTCCCGAGCAATGAGGTTTATCCCTCTTTTAGATGTTCTCCATGTCAACGTGGAGGACATCGGCAGAGGCCAGAGGAGTCCCGGGAGTTTATATGAGGAGGAGGACAACTCCTTCTGGGACAAGGTGTTTCTTGGTAGTGAGATGGCCATTCTTGCATGTCAAGAGGTTCAGATGGCAGACAGAGACGAGAGCCCGACTGCTTCCCTCAGCTCAGCTGATACTTGAACGCCTCCTGAGCTGAGGGCCATTTCTCTGATTGAGGATACCCCAATCAGACCAACTCCTCCTTCTCCACGACCAGTTCCTCTGTCCAGGAAAAGAGTGTTTCGTCTGCCTGAAAGGCACCCAGAAGGAGTCCTGCACTAGCTTCCAAGATCACTCTTGCAAAGGTAACCGGGAGCACCCCTGCACCAGCTTCCAAGAGGTCCCAGTAGACACTCCTTTGGTCCCAACACCTCAACCAGTTCCCCAGAGCCAGAGAGGAGGAACTTGATGCAGGACGTTCCTGCCTCCTGCAAAAGATTCCAATGGAGCAGGTAAGTTTTGTCTGTCTGCCTACTTCAAGCTCTTATCCTCTGACAACTGGTAAGACACTGACACTGGAGAGCAGTCTGTTGTACCAGCTTAACCAGTGCTTGATTTTAAGTCAATCATGGTGCAACTAGTTGGTTTGAAATTTACCTTTCACTTTAACATCAATACAGCCTGCCAGACACTTTCATATTGAACTCCTGTGAGGAGCCAGTAAATGCTGTCAACTGTAACTTTTATCGATTAAATATTCTTTACATTTAAACATACAGGATGAAGGAAATTGACGGCCTGAAAATCATTTGAGCTCTGGTATAGCACCATTCACAGATCCTGAAGACCAAACTCCATGAAGTGTGTTTGGTCCTCATTAAGCAGGTATTGTACAAACTTTCCTCTTGGTATCTGTAGTTCCCTCTTTTTGTGTCATGCATTTTCATTTGCTGACAGATGTTGCTTGACTGATGATGTTTGTACTAACGATACAGGTGAAAAACCTGCACTCTGCAGTGGCCTGTGCAGCCATGGACCCGGAGGTGGAGGGAACAGGCCCTTGCCCTTGCTGCTGAAACTGGCATCATCTACAAACAACTTTTTACAGCAGCAAACCAATCTTGCACTGGATGCCTTGGTGGCAAACTACAGCCATGGTCGCATGAGTATTCTGCTGAACACAGGGCTGAGGTATGAAGAGAAAGGATACTAAATTAATTTTCATTCATTCATTCATCTTCTAACCGCTTCATCCTCTTGAGGGTCGCGGGGGGGCTGGAGCCTATCCCAGCTGACATTGGGCGAGAGGCAGGGTACACCCTGGACAGGTCGCCAGACTATCGCAGGGCTGACACATAGAGACAAACAACCATTCACGCTCACATTCACACCTACGGACAATTTAGAGTTATCAGTTAACCTAGTCTCCAACCTGCATGTCTTTGGACTGTGGGAGGAAGCCGGAGTGCCCGGAGAGAACACACGCTGACACGGGGAGAACATGCAAACTCCGCACAGAAGGGCTCCCACGCCCGGGATCGAACCAGCAACCCTCTTGCTGTGAGGCGAGAGTGCTAACCACCACATCACCGTGCCGCCCCTAAATTAATTTTATCAGCATTAAAAAGAAATGAAATGGGATGATGAGACATAGTCACATGATTTATTTGTCTCACATTTCCCTCTTTGTCCCTCCTCAACCACCGTTGTATTGCAGTTTGAGCCAGCATGGCACAGCACCTGCACCAGCTGGCTGACTGCCTTGGAGCAGTCAGCGCTTCCTTCTTGCTGTTTCTAAAATGTGTTTAGATGGTGCACCAGAAGTCAGATGGGTTATCACCTTCTGCATTCCTGCCTCTGCTTTCCTCCTCCAGAGCCTCCTTGACTACCTGCCCCTCCCACCCCGTTTAGGGATTGGCTTCACCTGCTTGGGGCTTTTAAAAGCTGGGTGAATCCCAGATTGCGCTCTCTCTCTTCCCCCTGGAAGGCTGGTGCCTTTCAGGCACCCACCTTGGGCTTGTTTGGTTTGGGTTGATTATGTTGAGTTTAGCCTTGGTTTCCTTTTACACATAGCTTGTGTTAGCACCCACAGACTCATAGTACCCAACACCCTCACCACACAACTGATTGCTGACTTAACCATGTGTTTTCCTCTGTTGAATATTTCAAGTTATTTGTTTATTTAAAAGCTGTTCCTGTGTCGACCTCCCTTCTTTGTTATAATCTCCAACGAGCTGAGCATAACGAGATTAAGAGTAACTTTTTCCACAATCTTGTGATTTGTGGCTCTTGTTTTTTGTTGAGAGCTTTTACAGTCCTAGTTTTATTTTACCTGAATTTCAAGCTGATTGAGAAACATATTCCTCCACAGGTACCATGGACAAATAGTCCCTATAGAACTGGCCAACCACAAGGACTTCCTCAACCTCTGGACAAAGATCGTTCCAGAAAAAGACAGTAGATCTCTTGTTAACATCTTAAAGAAGGCTGCTGCTGATGTGATTCACTGCCTACAGGTACCACTTGTAAATTTTAAGATATGTGGCAAACTAAGCTGAACAGTTAGACAGGTGCATTGATAAAGTATTGGCTTTTACTCACTAAAGCAGGATTTATACTTATGCGTCACTTTTTGTAGGCTGAAACTATGCCCCTCAGTGGAAATGAAGCTTTTATTTACTTTAATTTCACAGATAAGAAACAATAAATTGTGAAGACAATAAAGCCCCCACAAAATTGATTTTTAAGTTTTGTTTGTGATTTATCCTGCTTCATATGAGTAGAGGAAAAGTCTGCTTCGACTAGGCTAATTTATAAAAAGTAAAATGCCACAGGCTTGTGCTAAAAACATTAGCATGTTGTATTTGTGAGGAAAATGTGTCCAGCAAAAGACAAATGCTTTGTCTGTGAATCCTGTGATTTATAGTCAAGCTGATTTCTGTACTTGTGTTTGAAAGTCTCGCTATTAGCCTAAGCCATGTTTAATGTGTCTTGAATCAACTAAACTTTACAGCAGAAATCCCGCTGCCAAGCTGCAGAGTGACATATGACTTGATAAATATGAGTTTCATTTTTTTTTTCTCTTTTAAAGTGTTTTAAAGTGTTTTAAAGTTATTGAAGATGCCTGATTAATATTCAGTTGTCAAGGTTAAGTCGATATAACATGGAAGTAAACATTTAAATTAAAAAGTTAAAATGCATAAATTTATGGTTAAAACATGTGCCTAAAAAATGTATTTCATGTGTTTGTTCAGTATTTTTAGGAGAAAAAGCCTAAAAGTAATTATTGTCATGTTTTAATGTTAGTGACCCTGAAGAGTTAATTTCAGGTACCTGTCAAAAAAGAGTGCGCTGTCGAAGAAGAGGGGAGAGCGACGAT
Organism: Epinephelus lanceolatus; assembly: GCF_041903045.1. NCBI lineage: Eukaryota > Metazoa > Chordata > Actinopteri > Perciformes > Serranidae > Epinephelus > Epinephelus lanceolatus. The sequence goes on from NC_135734.1 coordinate 7,199,840, forward strand.
TAATGGTGTAGAGGAGAGACAGACACATGTGGGTGTGGAGACAGTGTTTGCCATGTTCTTTCTGTCTGAAGCAGCACAATAACAACAAGCAGCAAGATCCACAACCTCACCAAATGACCAGGAAAGTTCATCCTCACCATCAATCCTGCAACATCTGCTGAAGCTCCTCTGGTCCAAGCGGCCCTCTCCATCACTGCACGGGGAAGGGATACGAGCGCAGTCTCTCGCACGATGTGGCAGCGAGGCTAACTCAGTTAGCTCACTTTGCAATGAAAGAAACACGTTCTTTCAGTAATAGACAGTCCCATAGGCCTACAGAAGCGTGGCAACTGGCGAACAGCTCACCTTAGCGGAGAAAAACAGGGCAAACACTGTCTCCACGCACACATGCATCTGTCTCTCCTCTAATCGTCTCTCTCCCCTCTTCTTCTGTGGCACACCCATTTTTTTCCGACAGGTGAACTGGAAATTAAAGTCCGTTTCACATAGAGCGCGCAAAGCACAGACCTCTGCCGAGCTGAGCGGCATGCAAGAGGGCGCCTGCCAAGGCGTCTGCGCGCCGCAAGCCTGCGCTCGAATTGAAATTTTTAAAAAAAAAAATTGGCAGAAAAATTCAGATCAACAGCAAGATGGAGGAGAAAATAATTATGGAACAGCAAGATGGAGGAGAAAATAATAAAAGAGAAATCTCCACCAATTTGGGCCTACCAGGTGTGTTTAAAAGTGGTAGAAATGTGATTTTTTTTTTTTATTTTGCTCTTGTAACAATAAAATGTTAGCTTAAAATAAAATACAGCATTCCAATGCCTCATATCAGGATCACTTGAATTATCAATATATGGTTATGAAAAAACCATGTGACAATACTTTTGTAAACTGAAGCTGATACTTAACTACATGTACATGTAGTGGTGTGATGTTGTTGCGCCATATTATGAACAAGGCAGGGAAGCGCAAACTTTTATTTTGAAGGGTAGCGTTTTTGCTGTCATGTTTTTCTTTATTCCTGGAGTCTTGTTGAAATGCTGGGAGAAAATTGTATTATTATAAATGTTCATATTAATGTTTTAAACACATATATGTTAGGGAAAAGGTCTGATTATTACCGGAAGTATAGTGAGTATTTTATTTTCTAAAACTGCACTTACCACGTTTCGTTGGGTTTTACTTCCTCTGTGCTCCGTGACTTTTCCCAGAAAGGTCTGCTGCTCTTCGTATTTTCATGGTTTTTGTTGTAAAAGTGAATTTAAGTTACTCAAAAATATTTGTAAAGCTGGTGTAGTCACAGCGTTATGTGATAGAACTGTTATGTTGTTTGTTTTCATGCATAAACTTGATAATTAGAGGAGAAGTTGTCGCGGTCTGTGTGTGCTGCAGAGTGTACTGTTGAGACTGGTTGTTAACAGGAGACATGTAGTGACTTTCCTCGTGGTGTTACAGAGCACTGAGAGCATGTATGAGAAAAAACTGTGAACACCTGTGAATGTTTCTTCTCCATAATGCAGAAAGGTGAATAATTAGACGAATTAGACTTCCGGTGATGACGTCAAACTGAGAGGTTGTGAGTTCAGAGCTCCCGAGCCAACTCTCCCTAAACTTGCATTTTAATGGGTGATATGTTGATAACTTGGTGAAAAACTAAGTAGAAGTACGTGGAACGGGTATAAGATACCAAATATGCTCAGCAAAGTATCGCCGGCAAATGGGACCAAAAAAACTTAGAAGCCGAAGAGGTACTAAGCCACCTGCTGCTGATAACGAGATGGCTAACAATGACGGAGACGCCGCCTCTTCAATGGACACCGCAAACTTGGCAGTGGAAATTACCAATAAAGTGGCGGCCATGATGGAGGAAAAACTGTCGGTGCTTTCCAGTAAGCTTGACCTTATCTCCAACAAAACTGAGCAAAACTCCAAGCGTTTAAATGAAGCTGAGAATCGTATCTCCACTGCAGAGGATAGTGTCACCAGCTTAGAAGCCCAGCTGGCAGACGCTAAGGAGAGTTTAATTGTGCTCACCCGCCGTATGGATGACCAGGAGGCGAGATCCCGCAGGGACAATTTAAGAATCTTCAGTGTTAAGGAGGGGACTGAAGGGAGAAATCCACTACTTTTCTTTGAGACGTGGTTACCTAAAGTCCTCAACTTGGAGGCCAAGAATGGCAGGATCCGACTGGATAGATGCCACAGAGGACTCGGAAGATCCACGTCTGACAAGCCCCGGGTTGTTTTTATGAAGCTTCATCATCCGGCGGACAAGGTGAAGATATTGGCTGCATTTAATGCGAAACCGAAGCTTGAGTATGGGGGATTGCAGATCACCATTCGGTAGGATATTCCACCGAACATACAACAGCAGAGGAGCTTCAATGCCGCATGCCAACAGCTGATTGCAAAGAACATCAGATTCAGAATGCAGTATCCCGCTACCCTACCCTCCACACATACGAGAAGAGGGACTTTTCATTCGACTCTGCCGATGAAGCTATGAAGGTGGTGGAAACAATCAAGCTGGCGTAATAGGCAGGGCTGTACAGTGCTAAGTGTATACTGTCCATCTCAATTCAACTACTAAATAACTACATATCCTGGTAAACGACCCCACCTTCGCTGAACTTTACCGGGAAACCGTGACAAACAATTTTTTCCACAGTCTGTTACAAACTACACCAGCTAACAACAACATTAATGAAGGAGCCTCAAAATGAAAAGGTACTTTTCAGTAGTTACGGTAACCTCAACCAGCCACAATGACGACAATCAAGAAAAAAGACGTCGTTTGGAGGAGTCATTTGTCGCTACAGCATGTAACGTTAACGTTACGGAGTCTGAACCTTCAACACTCATCTCTTCATCATCAGACGGGGCAGTCTCCTCGGATAACCTTACAAAAACTTAACGATTCAACCCGCAGTGGTTAAAAGACTTTCCTTGGCTTGTTTACGATCAGGCCAAAAAAGCAATGTTTTGTAAATACTGTATGGAGGCAGGCGAAACAATGGCAGGGAGGACGCCCTACGTTACAGGGAATACCATATTTAAAAGGTATAACGTTTCAAAACAGAACCACAAAACGACACATTGCCTGCAGAGATACACACCTCATCTCAAGTCAGCCGGACCGCATAGGGACAGTCCCCTCTGCTGTCAACAAACAACTCAGTAAGATGAACAAGGACGTACTGAGAGAAATGAAAATAAAGATGAACATTGCCTACTGTGTCGCAAAAGAGGAGCTGCCCTTCACCAAATTTGGCCCATTAATAATGCTCCACAAGAACGGTATAAATGTCAGTGCAACATATGACAATCATGTGCGCTGTGCTGAAGTGATAGGGACGAAATGAAATGTGAACTTGCTACTAAAATGAAGGACACGCATTATCTGTCCATTATGACTGATGGAGACACGGACGTTTCTACAAAAGAGTGCGAAGTGGTGTACGTTCGGCTTATTGAAGACGGGAAACCAGCGAATAAACGGACAGCAAGAAGTACAGCACGCTCATGCAAAAGGTTAGTAAATGTCAGTATTATATTTACATATTGTTACCTGACATGCCCCTTGCTGATACTCCCTTTTGTCACGTATATTGTTTTCCTGGAGGGTGACACACTACAGGTGAACAGGATAAAATGGCAGTTTATACAACATTTTATTACTAAAAACACGGGGGAAATTGATAAATGACCGTTGACAGTATTTTCGGATTTATGGAGCAATAAAAAGAAATATCCAGAATTCCCTCTGTAAATACCTTTGGCTCTAATATGTCAACACAATGAAACAAGAGTTTTGAACCAGGCGTTATCCAATGTTCAGATTTCTGTTCTGGAAATGTATGCTAATTAGTGTATATTTCAGTAGACAATGCCTCACTTCATTTGCATATTTAAACACACAATTTCGGAAAATTTGTATTTTTTTTGTCTTAAAGTAATCAGCTGGGCAAGTTTCATGGTGATATCAATAAGTAAAAAATTTTACCCTATTCACCTGAGGTGTCTCACCTGTAACTGTTCATTTTCATTGTTTCTGTTGTAAAACCTTAATGGATTTTTAAAAATGTAATGTATCAATTAATTTAAGGCATACTGGAGGCTACAAAAGCAGCATTTGATGAACTGGGTGCAGACACCAACGGCTGGATGGAGAAGCTGATTGGATTTGGAGCTGATGGAGCCACAGTTAATATGGGGCACCAGAGATGAGTTATTTCTCTTTTAAAAAGAGAAATTGGGGATCATGTGATTCCTTTTCACTGCATGGCTCACAGGTAGGTGTAATTCTCTGTGTTAGTCTTATACTGTTCCTGCTTCCTCACATCATTTTTCCTCACCTTTTCTCTTTTTAATTGATATTTAGATTAGAGCTTGCAGTCCTTAACCTCCAGAAAAAGGAGCCTATGGTGGCCAAGGTGTATGAGTTGCTGCACCTTGTGTGGAAGACCTACCACTACAGCCCGAAGTCACGGAGAGAGTTGCAGGCCTTGGGAACGGAACTTGGAGTGAACGTTTGTAACCCATCGAGTGTGAAAGGAACACGCTGGGTTCCATATATTCAGCGAGCCTTGCATGTTCTGCTCAAGCCATCCAAGACAGGGGATCTTGCTGAGGACAGTGGCCAGTATGCAGCCACATTGCAACACATGGACCACCTTGCTGCCTCTGCTACCTCTGCTGATGTGCAAGGGAGGGCAAGAAAAGTAAACTATTTTATTTTTATTTCTATTATTTCATGTTTTAAATACTGTGTTCACAGACAAATTATTGTAAAAATAATTCAATTAAAATTCGGACTTAACTCTTAATTGCTTGCTCTTTAGGTCAAGGGCGAGATGGAGCGTGCACACTTTTGTGCATTCAGCCATTTTTTGGCTGATATGTTCCATGAGCTAGGAAGACTTAGCTGCACTCTTCAAAAAAATGACCTGATTCTCCCAAAAGCCACATCTGAGCTCCAGAGAACAGTGATTGAGTTGGAGGGCATGAAAGTGAGGCCAAAAAGAGGTGGAATGTTAGAGAGGTTCACTGCATGCACCCAGAAAGCGACAGGGAAAGTCAAATTTCAGGTTTGTGAGGAAGGAATGGCAGGGCTGTATGGCATTCTGACAGTAAATATATTATTATTTAAAATGCTTTGCTTCAGTAATGAATCTTTTGTAATATTTCGATAGTATTATTGAGTGAGGGACTGCACATAATATTAAAAAATGATATTAATATTGTTTGTATTTGTACTACATTTCTTCAGGGAATGGAGCTGAAAGTAGATGGTGCCAACCTTGCATTGAACAGCAAACATGTTATAACAGCTGTGTGGAGAAGAAAGAGATTGCTGCTATGGTTCGTTCCATTATGAGAGAGGAACTGAAAGAAACTATGGAGAAACTACAGCCACAATTGGACGCCTTAAAAACTGAGGTGAAGCAGTGTAAAGACAAAGTGATTGGTGTCGAGCAGTCCCTGTCCGGAGCGCTTGACCAGGTAAATGAGCTGGAGAAGGTGTGTGAGGACTTACAGAGAGCATGCGGTGCACTGCGGAAGGAAAACAAAGAACTGCAGGAGAAAACTGAGAGGTTGGAGAGCTACAGCCGAAGATTTAATATAAGAGTCTTCGGCCCCAACAAGGATGTAGAAAAGGATAATCCCACGGAATATATGTCTGCGCTCCTGAAAGAGGTTTTCCAGGAGAACAAAAAGCTCCCGTGCCAACCCGATGTGGAGATTGCGCACCGAGTAGGCCCGGCTACGGTGAAAGGATCTGGTTCCAGGCCCATGATTGTGAGATTACAGAGATATCAAGCCAAGGAGGCCATCCTACAAATTGCAAAAAAGGAGAAACGGTATGAAGCTGAAAATATTCCCCAATCTCACAACAGAAACAGCCAAGAGGAGAGCGCAGTTCAACGATCTCACAAGTAAACTACATCAGGCAGGAATAAAAAATGGCTTGATCCATCCTGCTACGCTCTTAACTTTTGAGGGCGAGAAAAAACTTTTCTAGGATATCAAAAATGCAGAGGACTTCTACAATAAAGAAATAAAACGTCACTTTAAGCCAGTGAATTGTGACAGAATGACTGAAAGAAAATGAAGCGCACCAGTTAAAGGACTAGTGGATTTTGAAACAGTGATTTTTGCATTTTTATTTTATCTTTTGGACACAACGATTTCTGGATTTTGAAACATTTGTAAAGTAAACGATGGAAGACGCAAGACATGTGGTAAGCAGTTCTATAGAAAAATAAGTTATGCAATATTGTTTTGAACTGAACCACTGAACTATAGTAGAAGATGAATTGATGAATGAATGAAAATGTAAGTTTAAGAGGCGAAACCTCTGACTGAGGAAAAGCCCACCTAATTGCAAATATAATGCCTGTTTTGTTTTAGTGAACAATCTGTGTTGATTAAATAAAAACTATGCAAAAAACCTACTATAGCCTACAGGTTTTGCATTATATTTTCCCCTCTTTTCTTTTTGCACTATAATTTAAGGAACATGTCAGTGCACAGAAAGTAATTAGATTACAACCAGATTAATTAAGAAAGGTCAACAATGGAGTTTGGCTGACTTACTGAGCATTCCAATCATGACAGCTATTGTGGCAATACAACAAATTATGTGTAAATTTATGTTCATGTGTGTTTGTAAGTGTAACTGTTTTGTGAAATGTCAGTTATGTTGCTCTGGATTTGAGTGCATCAAAAAGAAACTAAAAGTAAAGCAAATTTTATTTGATGTCACATAAATTACCCAAGAAAGGCCTTAGAATGACCCACATAAATACATATCAAATAGAGTACATATCTGTACTCTATTTTTACAAATGACTTTCCTCTTGTATTAGAAAAAGCTCATATATCAGTGTATGCTGATGATTCAACCATTTATTTAGGAGAAACAACAATTGATGATTTAAATATAAATTTAAATCAGGAAATGAAATTGGTGTTGGATTGGATCAATAGTAATAAACTTGTCTTAAATGTGTCTAAAACGACTAGTATGGTGATTGGAACAAACCACTCTTTGCGCTCAAGTCCAAATCTTGATCTTAATATAAACAATGTATTAATTAAACAGGTAAATGAAAGTAAATTGCTGGGAGTCATCACTGATAATAAATTATCATGGGACAAACATATACAGAGAGTAGTGATGAAAATGGGTAACATTCTGTCTGTGATCAGATGATGCACAAAATATTTAACACAACAAACTATCAAACAAATAATTCAAGCTTTTTTTCTTTCCCATTTAGATTATTGTTCTGTGGTTTGGTCCAATACATCATCAGGTGTAATATCAGAAAACTGCAACTGGTTCAGAACAAAGCAGCATGTGTGGCTCTTTCTTGTGGGTTTTGGACAAATGTTACAAAGATGCATGATTGTCTATCTTGGCTTGATGTAAAGAATAGACTACTGTACTTGTTGATGGTTTTCATGAGAAATATTATCACAACAAAGATGCCATTTATGTTTTACAAGAAATTATCTTTTAGTTCAGAGACACATAGTTATTCTACAAGACATGCTGCTAGTGGCTGCTTTACTTTGTATAAATCCAATTCGTCTGTGCAGCGTACGGTAATGTATAGGGCAATGAAAGAGTGGAATTCACTCCCCAACTACATTACAAAATTGAAAAATGTTGGTAATTTCAAAATCAAGCTTAGAAATACTATTTATCAAGGAACTTTAGTAATTAACTTCTGAAGCGCTTTTCACAAGACAAGATTAATTGTTTTAATTATTATTGTGTGGCAAAGGCATTCCTGTAACGTGACAACATTGGAGACGATGATTCAGTATGTGTATTGTACGTTTTTTGTTGTTGTTGTGTATTTGTTTATGTGTGTTTGTCTTGTTATTGTTTTAGTGATGTTTACTGTATGTATGTTTTGTATTGTCATGGGAAGAATCATGAAGACCCCAGGAAGAATAGCTGCTGCTATGCAAAAGCTAATGGGGATCTTAATAAAACAAACAAACTTGGTTGCAATCATGCTGCTGCTTCCAATCTCCTCTGCACAATGTGAGAGAGGTTTCTCCGCCCAGAATAGAATTAAAAATTCTGTCCGGAGCAGTCTTCATGTCTCCACCACACCACCAGCACTGAGGGAGGTCCATTGGAAACATTCGACCCAACAAATTCTGCAATCCATTGGCTTTCCTTATCTAAACGCTCCAGGCGGCCAAACTATAAGGAGTGGCCACAGCTTGTGTCTCAAGTTTAAGAACAAGATCTCATTCAGATCAGCACGGACTGATGTGCATTGGAAACATTCAACACTGTTAATGTTTAAATTTGAAAGAACCTGATTAATTGCTGTTCAACAATATGTAAATGAAATTCTGATCAATATCCAATGAATTTCACAATAAACATGTTAACTAACTGTCTACCCAGGTGTGCTACTAAATTTTTCTTTGTGCTACTAAAATTTTTAACTTGCCAGCACCAGTGCTACCACTTAAAAAAGTAAGCGTACAGCCCTGAGGTATCTTGGAAGAACACTCAATTATACAGTCTTTGGATGAACAATAAAGTCAAGTGTAGAATAGTCTGTGCGGCTGCCTGATTATAAGAGAACTGATTAGGCTAAGTATCGTTGCTATGTAAAATAGGAATTTAGATGGAACGTGTCATATTTTCTTTGCCTTTTCTTTACAATCTAACTTCTTGTTTGTAGGCTACTTTATTTTTTTGTGTGGGCTTATCTCTGTCCTTAATTTAATTTTAAAGTCAATTATTTAATTAATGAGGAATGAACTGACTTAAATATGAGACAGCAACGTTATGGACAGCGCAGGCATTTTTATTTTTATTTTTTATTTTATTTTTTAAATTTCTCTTCCCGTCTTTTGTTCAGTTTTTTTAGTTTATTTTTTACTTATGTTAGCCTACTTTTGCCCTTTTTTATTGCTGTCCTCCATGAGCGTGTATAATTGTTCAGATCACCCAAAGTATGTGACTTTGACCAAATGTTTTGTGTTATGATATTTGAAAAGCACATGTCTGGGATGGATTTGATATTATTCTTCATGAGATACACTCATATACACTGCACTTGTAGAGTATGTAAGAAGTGCACATAATGAGTTCAATTAAATATATTACACTCAATGTGAAAGGACTGAATCATATGATTAAGCGTGAGAAGGTACTTTTATGGTTGAAGAATGAACGAGTTAACATAGCATTACTACAGGAGACACACTTAATTGATAAGGAACATGAAAAAGAGAGAATGGGTTGGCCAGATATATTTCTCATCATTTTCTTCAAATGAAAGAGGAGTTGCTATTCTAATTAATAAAAACACACCATTTACTTTAGATAAATGCATTAAAGACCAACATGGCCGCTTTGTAATTATAACTGGGGTGTTATATGGGGAGCAAATTACTGTTCATCAATTCATACTGTACAGCTAAGAAAAAAGAGTCACTAAAGACTCAAGTCTATCTTGAAAAACAACTACTAGAACTTGAAAAACAACTCAAGAATAATCCATCCAAAGCCTTACATGATGAATTAGAGGTAACGAAATCTGCTCTTAACCACATTTTAACACAGAAAGCGGAGGCCAGCATATTTAATGCCAAACAGAGATTATTTGAAATGGGGGATAAACCTGGACAACTGTTGGCACGTTTAGCCGCAGGGAGGCAGCAGTCTTTCTCAATTTCGTCATTAAAAGATGATTCAGGAAATAATCAATGAGACTAAAGACTTGGCATTCCCAAACATTTTATATTATAACTGGGCCTGCCACAGTCAAACTATATATGAATGGGTTCACTGCTATTATAAAGGTGGACCAGAATCTATCGAAGCTTGGGAATGTACCCCTCTGGAATTACTGGGAGAACTCACAAGTATAAAAAGACCTCCAGTTAGAGTAACAGATAATCCTGGACTTAGTAACTCATTTAAGGTTTTTAAGGAAATTGCTGACCATACAGGCAGAAAGAATGGAGTTTCTCATCTAACCCCGCTTGTAAATACTAGGAACTTTCCTCCAGGAATTAGGAGCAGGATATTTCAGTCCTGGTTTGATAGAGGTATTAAAGTGATAGGAGATCTGTTTGAGGATAATGGTGTTCTTATGTCATTTTCAATGGTTAGAGACAAAAATGGTGTAGATGAATTTTTGCTTACGTCCAGGCTCGTAGCTTTATTAATGCAATTGATAAATTGTCTCAGATCAAGACTTTGTTAGGGCCATTCGAGAAATCTATCATACAATATAAGAAAAATAAAGGGTTCATTTCATATTTTTATGATAATTTCGTGAACGACAACCAGCAAAATATAGATAAAGTGATGGATCGATGGGAAAAGGACCTTCAAACGAGCTATGAAAAAGAAAATTGGAAAGAATGTATCCAAGAAGTTCACTCTCTGTTTTTATGTAATAGATTAAAAGAAATGCAATACTGGATACTATACAGACAACACATAACACCACATATCTTAAGTAGAATCGATCAGCCAAGGAGAAAAAAAGTGGGTCGGCAGCGGACCACAAGCCTCTCTGGAAGTTTTATTCAATCATGACTTTTTTGGAGCCGAGTGTGACAGAGAGGGAGACCACATCTAACCTCTCGCTTCTCTCTCGAACAGCAAGCCATATTACTCCAATATTTGCCTGAAAAAATATCCAAAAGGCACAAACACGGCTGAGAGGACAGGTTCAGTGCCTTCAGCATGGGCACGAATTGGCTGAGATGACAGATGCAGATGGCCGAGTCTTTTATTTATTTATTATATATATATATATACATATATATATATATATATATACTAAATTGTAAGCATTTGACAATGCTAATCTTGAATATTTGAGAAAATCTAAATTTACATTAACTGTCACTCTACAGTGAATTAGAAATGGCTCACAAGCAGAGGTGGGTAGTAACTAGTTACATTTACTCAGTTACATTTCCTTGAGTAACTTTTTGGATAAATTGTACTTTTCAGAGTAGTTTTAATGCAAAATGCTTTTTACTTTTACTTGAGTTATATTGTTTTAAAGCAACAATACTCTTACTTGAGTACAATATTTGGCTACTCCACCCACCTCTGAGTACATAATTATATATATATATATATATATATATATATATGCACAGTATATATAAGAATATATTTGTGTTTCTTGTGCCTTGATTTATGTTATGTTTGTAAAGATTTAATTTATTTTTGTTTTAGTTAAAGGGGTATCGTTTAAAATACATGAATTTGCAGATTATTATTTTTGATTGATTACGTACATGTTCTTATTTTACAAATCAATCAGATGTTACTCAACAGTTACTCAGTACTTGAGTAGTTTTTCCACCAAATACTCTTTTACTCTTACTCAAGTAATTATTTGGATGACTACCTTTTACTTTTACTTGAGTAATATTGTTCTAAAGTATCAGTACTCTTACTTGAGTACAATATTTGGCTACTCTACCCACCTCCGCTCACAAGACGGTTTACAGTCTCAGAGTTTATTTGCACATTTCAAAAATAACAAAACCAGCCTGAAGAACGATGTGAAAAACTAACTCTAACCTGAAAAGGCTGGAGGCGGTCACTGTAGCGGCAGGTGTGGTGGTAGCAGCAGCAACAGCTGTTGTGGTGGTGACAGCAGAAGTTGAGTTGCTGGTCACGGCAAAGAAATTCAGCACAGTTAACTGCTGCCTGCCTTTAATTGCCGACTTGTGGCTATCTGACAGCATGTGTGATTTCACCGCATTGACGCCCATTGTGCAAAGTTTGAAGATCTTTTTGCACACGCTGCAAAATGCCTTTCTGGGTTTACCGTCGACGGGCTTTAACCAGGTTCTGAATAGTTTCTCATCCAACAACTTCTGCTGAAACTTGCATTTTCCCATTTTTCCGACATTTGCTAATATTCCATCCGCTCTTTCGCCACAGCATGAGCACCCTCACAGCACGCTGCATTCCAAGCATCCAGTGTTGTGACTTCGTGCACCGGCCGTAAACAATAGCCAATTAAAGGGTTCTGCTGTCAATAATCACATTATACTTCCGATCAAAATTATTAAATGTTTATATAATCAAAATAAATCATGAATAACAATGTTTTTTTTCCATCAAGTGTATTTAATTTTTTAATGCCTCTGGACATCGAATTGAATGCTTTTTAATGCCATTTAAGGCCTTAATTTTCGCAAAATCTATTTAATGACTTTTAATGCTTTTTAATGACCCGTGGAAATCCTGTTATATATAAACGGAAGTCAGAAACGGAAATTCGCCTCCTCAAACCGGAATGCCAAAAAATCGGGGGTCTGCCCAAGCCCCAACCTCCGGGGGAGACAAGTGAGACCAATGCGGAAGTGCCAAAAACTGCAGTTCACTGACTGTCCACTTGAGGATGGCTCCGGAAGTGAGTCAATCCCCATAGACCCCCATGTTAAAATGCCCAACTTTAGAGCAGAAATAAACATGTTCATGTACAAAAAATGGTTTTGGTCTCTATAGTTAATTTCCCCTTTCATGACAACTGTGGGGGGGGGGGTGAATTTTTTTCTAAGTCTTCCGTTTAAATGTTATTAAGGTTTGAAATTGTGCATAATTAAGGGCGTGGTCACTTTGAGTGAGAGGTGGCACCATCACGGGTAGCTAACTAGCATGCTAACTAGCTGCTGGCTCTGCTGTGCGGAGCTGAGCTCAGACTCGGCCATCTGCTCGGCGTCATCTCAGCCAATTCGTGCCCATGCTGAAGGCATTGAACCTGTCCTCTCAGCCGTGTTTGTGCCTTTTGGGTATTTTTTCAGGCAAATATTGGAGTAATATGGCTTGCTGTTCAATTAATTATACCAACAGTCCGTCCAAGAAGTCTGTGCTCCAGGTTTTTCGGTAAGTGAAATTCGGAAATTCTAGTATTATTTTATTTATGTTTATATGTTAGCACTAATTAGCGGGTATCGGTGTCTGCGGTCACTATGGCCACCACCGAGCTTGTCAGCAGCGTGTATCGGTGTCTGCGGTCACCACCTAGCTTGTCAGCTTATTATTATATTATTAAGCCTTTATTTAATACATGTAAAATCACGTTGATACCGGAGGTCTTATTTTCAAGTGCGACCTGTATCACAGCAGCAACATCCACATCAAGTTGCAGAGCAGCAGACAATACGATACAGCACAAGCTTAGCTCATTAACTAGCTAACAAGCCAGCTAACGGTTACCCTTCGAGCAAGACGCCAGTCCGGGGATGTATCAAAGTCAGAGCCTGTCAGAGAAGTGTTAGGATTTAGGCATTTAGGGGGAGATTATTTTGAACAAAAGGCTGAGGCTGTGTGAGGTTTGAAAATAAAGGTCCACCACGTTAGTTAGCTAACGTGATGCAATGTTAACGTTGTCATATGAGCAGTGTAACGTTAACGTAACATTAAGGCTATACTTGTGTATGTAAATTAAAAAGTGGCGAACTATGTGAAATTACAATAAGGTGTGCAATGTAATTAAAAAAAACTAATGTGACATTTGAGTGTCACATATAAAATATTAAGAAGATTAGTGTATGATATAGGCCTGTAGTTACACAACAAAAGATAACGCACAGACAGAATATGAGGACTGTGATGGCCACCACCTTTTTGTTTTGCTAAAATAAATTGATTATGATCTGTTGAACACTGAAGTAATTTAAGTTGTATTGTTTGCATGTAAAAGTGTCTGTGAAGTAGGTAGCTAACACATATATTACTTTTAATATCTATTTGTCTGTGTAAAGTTTTCCTCTAAGTGACCCAGACAGACTGGACCAGTGGACACTCAACACGAGAATGATGAATGAATTATTGTCAATAATACATTTAAATGCATTACATAAATTACTAATTGTCATACATTACTAAGTACTCGATTAGGGCACAGCTTACTCTGTACTATTACTGATAAGGTGAAATTACTGACACACCAGTGCAGTTTAGTGTTCCCCTGATGCAAAAGGCCAAATGAAGATTTTATCAATCAAGGAACATGACATGTATTTACCAACTTTAACATTTTAGTGCCTTTTATGCAAAGACCCTTTATCAAAGTGAGAATTACTACCTTTTTCCCCACACACAGTCTGTGAAGAACCCATGGAATAAAATATTCTCATAATGAGACAGCCGAACATAGCATGATTCCACAGTGGCAGTGAGCTTTGAGAACAGTTCAGTTTCCTTTTGATAGCAACAATTATTTTAATGTGGATGAATTGCATACTGTACATTCATACTCCAGTTGTCTTGGTAGTACAATTAAATTTAAAATCACATTCAAATATAAAGTCGAATATCTACAGAACTTAAACACAAAACTATTTTATGAATGACAGCCACTTAGTCAGCAATAAGATTATTTTGGTGGTGAGTGGGCTTTTAACCAAGACAGGCTGTTGTCAGTGTTTTCTACCTGTGTTTTTAACCTGTCATCTTTCTCTCATGTAGGACACTTGAGGAAAGTTACAACGCCTCGACCAATGTGATATTTACTCCACAATAAAGAGGTTGTTTCACAAGAAATTAAGATTTTGCAAATTATGGCAATGGGTCCTAATCCATAGGTTTTATAATTACTGTTACAAATCTTTTCCTTTATTTCATGTGTACTTTTTGTAACCTTTTAATATGGATGTTTTCATGAATGCAAGCTTTGACTTAATTTTGTTAAACTGTTTGTGTAATGGTTAGAATTTTTGTGATAAAAAGTGGATCAGACAAAATTTACTTTAGAGTAAAAGCAAATTTTCTGAAAGCTCTCTTTCATCAGTTTCCTGTGATGATTGGAAATATAGTGGTGATTTAAACCATTTACAAAATATAATAGTTATTAGTGGCATCTTAATGTTTTCATTTATGTCTTAACATTTACCCAAGTTTGCATTTATCTTAGCAGAATGTAAAAAAAATTAAAAGCTGATGTTATGTGCTGGTTTTGTTTGAACATTTCTTTAAGACAAATGAAGAAAATTCACTGAGAAACTATTCTCCTTTTGTGAAAAACAAGGAAATATCTGCACACTGAATAGTTTTAAGTCCCGGAGGAGGTATTATTTATTTGTGACGTTGTGACATATGAGAAGGTTCTGTGGGTATTGCTCAGTATTGAGGCTTATATAGTGGGGCTAAAAAAAACAACAACACATAATTGGCTGATTATTTGTCTGTTTGCCTCACTATAAAAACGTCACAATACCTTTGCCTGAGGAAGACCCTCTCAGAGTTGGCAACATAGCGAACAAGTGATACCTCCTTGGGGGCTTCAAAACTATTGTGTTTTTTATCCAGTCACATTCTTCTGTGTTAAAACTAGACTTCTAACAGAGCAGCAAACAAAGGTTACTCTCTAAAATCTTCTCAGGCTCTGCTGCTGGGTGCAAGGTGCTTAGTTATCTTCAAGTACAAAGTTAAAATAATCAGGCCCACACAGAAATGGACTGCTTATTGTTTTCAGTGACAATGTTAAACATTAATGCTTAATGTTTTATCTGTAGTGTATGCTTTGTTTGTCCTTTCAATTGACAGTCAGATTTGATTGTGAAATACAACATTCAGTCAGTAACAAAGACAAAAGGAGTGCAAATATAAATAGAATTTATTGAAACTTTAAACAAGTTATAGATGAATATCAAAAGCTCAACATTGGCCATGACAGCCTGGGCTATGATCAGGCCTAACAAAATGTGTCCTAAAGGCCAAATACAAAAGCAGTGACACTGCCAACTGTAAGCAGTTCAATGCGTTTGGAGGTGGTCTTTTAAGACAATTAACTAACTTACTTAAAAACATATAAATTCTCCTAGGTGTGAGATGAATGTGTCTGATGTGAGGGTGCTCAATTATGGCACCATTTAAACTATGAACAAATGTAGCCATAACACTGTAAACACATTTCCTGGCCTTATCAATCTTTGCTGGATTGCCACCAGCCTCCCACCTGCACCTTTGGGCCAATGAAGAAAATATTATCTTAATGCCAGGATGCTGGAGGTGAAGCTGGTGCAGGTCCTCCTTCATCATGCTGACCAGCATGACACTGCTGACGTTCCCCATGTCATTGCCGCCACAGTGGATGATTAGGACATCTGGTGCTGCTCTTCCTCGCAGGGAGTGGGAAAAGAAGGAGAGAAGGCCTCCCCACTGCAGTCCACCCCAGCCAAACCAGCAGACACGGACGCCTGGCATGCTGAGGGTGCTTCCCAAGGTCTCTGCAGCTCTCTGGACACCACGCCGGACATAGCTGTCACCAATGCTCCACACTGCATATGAAAGTAAAATGAGTGTAATAAATAATTAGCGTTATATATTTTAAAAAAGTTTTTTTAAGATAATAGCTGAATCATTGTTTCAAGGTTTGTTGTATAACGTTAGTTTCAGCTAAACTCAACTTACCTCAAGTTTCGTGAGGGAGCTGGCACCAAGCAGGAGCAGCCAACACCACAGGGCTAGCCAAAGTAGCGTAGCTTCTTAGCCTCGTAGCTTCTTAGCCTAGCTTGTTAGCCTTAGCTAACTTAGCAGTGCTGAGCGAGGTGGGCATGTTTAAGCAACCAGGCTTCCTTTGGCCCGCCTCTTTGCCCATTTTTGATTGTCCGGGAGTTGGGTGGAGTCAGGCACTGCCAAGATGGCGACATCCAGAATGGAGTATTTTGAGCTTCAAATCCACTCTTCAGAAACGGATGGATGACGTCACGGTGACTACGTCCATTATTTTATACAGTCTATGGGTCTGCCCCCAGAGGCTGTATCCCGTCTGCCGGAAGTCAGATGCCAGATACAGCTGAAGGGTTCCAAGAATGCCCGGTGATAAATCCTCCACTGGGCAGCAAGGATCCTGAAGGCATTTTCTACCACTCTGCGAGCTCTGGAGAGGCAGTAGTTAAAAATCCTCTCAGACCTGGAGAAGTTTCTTCCAGGATAGGGCCAGAGCAAATTCCTCCTTGTAATAAAAGAAGACAGGGCTCAACAATAAGGATTGCCCGATTGCCCGGGGCAAGTAAAACTCACGGTCGGGCATGTAAACTAACAACTCACTTGCCCGATCGGGCAAGTTGCTAAAAATAGTAAAAGTTAATAACTAATTGATAAAATAAATGTATTTTAAAACGTGCTCTTCTGCTCTGATGCAGCGGTCTCTCTGCCTGAAGTCACAGGCACAGCTGTGTAACAATGTCCTGCCCACAGCCCCATTGATATTATTTTGCGCGACAGACGCTTCATATAATAACATAACAATATACTATCTATGGTGTTATGTCATCGTGTCATTTCTGTCTCTACATGGTCACGTGTTAACAATTCTCCTCTGCTCTCTGTATCGCGCACGGTGGAGTTCCGCCACACACATTTTCCTGACCAAACCTGACCCCGAGCCCGGTGCAGTTTGTCAGCTGACAAAGTTATTGAAATGGACAGTGTGTAAATAACCATCAACAGACTGCTGTTACACACAGACAAACATGCTGCTCTGCGCGCGTAGCACGGCACTCATGCTAAGTTTGTGTTGCGTTCAGGCATTGTCACGTAAATAACAACTTCCAACACTTAAATAGGTCATAGCACATAACAGCAGCATGTCATGTGACTTTTCACTTTATTATATTCAATAAAATTGTATGTTCCTAAATCTTGAGACACCTCATATGTAAGCTAGACAGACATTTCACCTGCTCGTTACTGTGCACACATGTACTGTATGTACTTAGTCCTAAAGAGCCCTTCTGGTGCCAGGAGAAACATCCCAGCAGGCTGCTTTGCAAGCATATAAAAAAGTTTCACGCATGTGAAAATTATTTTTCATGCGTGTGCTTCACCTCCGCTGCTACAACTCCATCCTAGGGGAAACACTGCTGTGTGCGTTTTGTGCAACAGGTGGATGTGGTAGTCTACTGGTAGAGTAGAGAGAGAGCTAAGTAGCGTTGAAGTAGAGTAGAGCAGGGCAGAGAGATGGAAGCAAAATATATTAAACCCGGTGTTAATACAGCAGAACTGGAGAGAGGGGTGAAAAATAAATAGAGGTGGGCATGGCTCAAGTAGGGAGCAAAATTATAGACGGAGAACGATTGACAAATTTTTCACTTTAAGCCCTGACACTGTCATTTTTGTGTAGGAATTAAGCTACAATACATGACATATGTTGTTTTAATTAATAAATACAGTGTAAATAAAGATTACATAACATAAAAATAACTGCAGTCTTTGTTATTTGATAGCCGCTTAAATTAAACAATTTTTATAGGGCAAGTAAAAACTGACTTCGGGCAAGTAGATCTCTGACCAGCTTGCCCGACCGGGCAAGTGAAAAAAAACCTTAGCGTTGAACCCTGGAAGAACAACACAGACCCATTTAACAACAATGACACCATTTCGCAAAACTAGACAAATGATCAAAGACAACTATGTAAAAACACAATAAAAACTACAAGTCAATTTTAAAGATAAAAAAGGTTAACATAGTGCCACAACAAAATAAAAAATATTTTTATAATTCAAAACAATTCTTGTTTTTAGGAATTACTTTTAAACTGGTGAGTATTTTATTGTGAAAGCATGTTCCAATTTGAGAATTTTTTGTGTGAAATATTTAGATAAACGATTATAGCTTTGTCAGTAAATTTACTCACTTGAGAGGAAAAACATCATCTGGGCAAGGGCAAGGAGGACGATGGAGTAGATTCCCTTGTAATTAAAAAATTGCGAGCCAGAGTTTGATGGTGCCTGGATGACAACATGTTTGCCATCCAAGGCTCCCAAGCAGCTGGGGAAGTTCCACCTCTCCCTGAAGCCCTGGGCTATTTCCCTCCAATCAGCAGCCTTTGCGACAGGAAGGAACTCCTCCATCAGGCTCTCCCAAATCACCTGGCAGACCTCCGGGACGATGTCTGCCACTGTAGAGATCCCCACACGGTAACTGGAGGCAATGGTGGTGTAGGAGTCTCAAGTTGCCAGGAATCTGAACTAAATTTAAGTGTCTCACTATAAATTACATACATAAACATTTTATATTTAAACATATATACACACACCAGTTTACACACCAGTATCATATATATATATATATATATATATATATATATATATATATATATATATATACACACATATTTTACCATTCATTTATACAGCCTACTACAGAAGCCTATTTTTTATTTCAATAAGGTGCATCGTAGGCTACAGGTGGCAGCAACCTCATACTGTAGAGGTAAACCTTGTTGGCATTAACTGTAGCATAAAATATTGTAATTAATCCACACACTTGTAAAAAAAAAAAAAAAAAATGTTTTTCCTTATAAGCACCTACCTCAAACAAATGGCCAGGCGTTCAGTTGGAGTGATGGGCTGCCTGAGGTTCGTTGTCATCCTCCGGAGGCTTGGACCAACTCTCCCCAACAAATACATGATGAAATCCGGGGCGCCAGACCAGAACCGGAATACTTTTCAGTCGCTTAGCAACTTGCAACGCGCCAATTATGTGCGCGATGCGCGCTTGCGCGCCTTGCTGTCCGCTTCACGTCACCACCACAACACAGGTGTAAAGCTGTGTTCGGTGTGATGATGTTCTGTAGTTTCATTTAGCCACTTGTCAGGCCTTATGTCAAACGCGGAAGTAGAATAGAATAGAATATACTTTATTGTCCCCTAGGGGAAATTTGCTGTGGACTCGAGTGCATACACCAGCTGCCTTGCAGACAATAAATATACACAAAACAGCAAAGACTTAGGAAATGGCAAACATACACACTCATAAGACACAAACCAGGTAAAATGTGAAAAACATACAGAACACCAAGGTATTGCACTAAGTTATTGCACAATCCCCAATATTTCCCAACCCAAGTTACTGCACTAAGTTAGCAAGTGATGCGTGCATAGAGCCTATTGCTTTTTACAAATTCCATGATTTTTTATGACCATAGGAACTCTGTTGACACTCTGTCCTGGCTGGATTTGTGTGTTCCTGTGGCTCAGGAGTAAACCAGCAGTGTGGAAATATTGATTTTGGAGAAAAAAAGTGTCAACAGACAAAGAAAATGCCATACTCAAATAATGCCTGCTTGGTCTGGCATCTCACTCCACTTTCTTGCAGCAACACAACAACATTAGCTGCTCTGTTTCAACAAAGTTCAACTGAAAAAACATGTATGGAGACTGAAATTGAACCGAGCTGTTCTGCTGATAGCTACAGTGACTTGAACCAACGGTGAGTAAGAAAAAATACAAATAATACATTCAACTTATCAGTGTATGAGTAATGGTTATTTTATGGCTAATTTATGCAATGTAAACATGCGAAAGCTAATAATGAGCGACTAGCGAAAAACAAATGTTTTGTCTATTGAACTTGGGCATTAACAGATCATGTGTTTTTTCCCTCTCTCTCTCTCTGTCTCTCTGTGTGCTTGTGTACGGAATGCAATCGCTGCCTCTGATTGGCTTACGCTGATACTTTATCCTTGACTAAGTGAACATACTCGGGCGTAAGCGGAGCAGACTCTGTGAGGAATGTCCGCAGTCATTCGGGCTTTCATAGTCGAGCGCACTTCCACGTTGTAGTTTCATGTAAAAATATCCGTGAAAAATCCCCGCGATGTGAAAAATACATGCCAAGCAGACACTGGTGCGCGGAGCGGAGTCCACGCGGTCGTAAAATCTGAGCTTTGCACGCACAGGGCTTGCGGACGTCGGCTTTGAGTCCACGCGGACCTCCGCAGAGTCCATTCCGCCTACGTTCTGCCCGAGTATGTTCGGGCCTGACAGACACACATCACATGTATGGAGATACTTCACCTTCCTCCGCCGTGTCAATGTGATGACGTCATCAAATGACTTGTCGACTTGATTTCGACTTTATTGACAGATAAGTCAACCTGAAAAAAATCAAAGTCGTTAATGCCCTACTATGAACCTTATTTTTTAGGTGAATTTAATACTTCTGTTAAGTGATCTTGTTGTTATTTCATGTTATATGGCTGTTGGGAGAAGATTGCCGTCAAGGCTTTAAGCCTGATAACCCTGGGGTTTTAGAGAAAAGGTTTGGGTTCAAATGAGAACATTTCTTTTAGAAAGAGCTCTCCGGCAGAAAGCCCTGAAGGTAAACTTTTCTCATGTGTTGGTGGAGTCAATGTAAACTACGTTATTTATGTGTTGTATATTAGCCTATCTTTTTTGGCCAAGAGCAAAAAAGAAGTGGCAGCTTCTTTGGTTACAGATTGTGTTAAATGGGTAGATGATATTGTCTCATGTCAATCACAGGCCCCTGAATTGCATCAAATCAAAATCGTATCATGGTAGATTTTGTAATATCAGCAAATAACATATCATTGTTCAAAGACCCAATATAATATCGGATCCTGATAAAACTGGTGATTTACACCCCTATTGATAAAGTAGATGACATGGAATCACTTACAACGCAACTGTGTTCGTTTTAATGACATTCGCGAGGGCAAAGATGGAGGAGATGTTTTTAAGTTTATGAAGAAACTGATTCTGGACATGCTGGACATAGAGGGAAAACATGAGATTACTAGATCATAGGACAGGGAATTGGTTCAACAGGTGGCAAGAAACAAAGGCACACTGAGATTGGGAACAACGTGTTCATAAGGGCCGAGAAAACAGAGTTCCAGCCTTAGGCCCCACCTACAGCGCTGAGACCCATCTCCATCACCAGGACCCATCTTGTCCCTTCCCTTTAAAAATCAGTCATGTAGTTTAATAAAGGCTGAACCGGGACAGATATAAGCCAATTGCATTGCTGTATTGATGGGAGCGCTCAGTGGCACTCTGCTGTAAATTAAGGTGGTGTTGTGAAAGCATGGATGGTAGAAGTGTGAAAACACTATCTTAAACCTTATTTTGTTTTTGTTTTTCACCAGTGACACAAAGGTAAACAATAGAAAGTTTATACAGTATTTTGAACTGTAACTTAAAAAGCTAGGTCACGTATCGCTAGGTTTAGCAGCAAACAACTTATACTAACTTTATGAGTTTGCTACCGTTAGTTAGCTATGCTAATGTCATTAGCACACTAACATTAACATTAGTTTTTGGTTCATGAAAGCAGATAAAAGTTAGATTACAGATAGGCAATGTGTAATACTATCGGCAATGGTTGTTTGTATGTGGTACATTATAAATATTTTAACAGATGCATCACACTATTCTGCACAATTCAAAAACCCTCATCCTTCAAAGGTTCACAACCTGCTGCAGACAATATCATTGTCCATTCTGACTGTGAAATACAAACTGAGAAACTTGCACTGACTTCCAAAGGTATATTTGTGTCTTCAGTTACTAAAAAATAAATTAGATTGTTTGTATGACTAATTGAAAACTACATTCAAACTACATTTGTGAAGACAGATAAAAGAATAAATTGTAGTGTATTGTAGTTGTATTTTATTTGTTTTGAAAAATCAGCTGTGTAAACAGTACATCTGACACAGTACATATTATAAATACAGAACACAGGTTATTCATGTGCGGTGTTTGTTAAACAGAGAAATTAGCCTACCGTTGGTCTGGTAGTGAGAACTTTGTGCCTTCATGTTTAAGTGGAGTCCACATGTGTGCAGAAACAAACCCCATCAAATGTCTTTCCAACTGTTAAAGCAGCTGTTATCAGCTGCCGCTGTCAGCAGAGACAGGCATCACTTTATGTGACACTTTAGAAAAAAATACTAATTTATATAAAAACATATTCCTCTCTCCTCGCATGATTTCTTTCCATCTCTCCATGCATCTCTGGTGCGAGGGACTTAGACGAGATGCAAGTGAGGGAGACTTAAGATGCACCCATGGACTCAGTAGCGGGTCCAGTTCACACCCATGTGTTTGTTAGAGTGACCATTTCAGTTTTTAAATAGATATTTGTAGAGACCAGGTTGCTAATTTTTGTCTTGTTTTTTTTTTTCTTTTTAGATTTACACATAATAAAATACAGTCTCAACTGCAGAACAGAGGGTCATTTTCTCTGTCCCTGGTGTCATCACACAAATATGAGGAAATGTGACATGATCAGACACCTGCTGCTATCTTTTCAAATACCTGTTGAGTCCTTGGAGGACTCAGCAGCTTTGGAGGACAGCATAGAGGATGGCATGGAGGATGTAGCAGCCATACAGGATGAAGTTCACAGCACACACAATCCAATGCCCGATCCAAAATCAAATGCCCTCAGTGCACAACAGTTCTGTCCCAAAAAAAAATTGCCTCATTATATAAGCCACAAACACACCAGTAGATTGTCACTGGATCTACTGGTGTGTTTGTGGCTTATATAATGAGGCAATTTTTTTTAACTTCCATAAGCCACCTGGCTTAAGCCACATGTGTAATGTCACCAATGGTATTTCAGCGGGCCAAAAACTAAACAAATCACCAGTACATGTTCAGCACAAAACCTGAAGCAGAAAACACTTTGTGATGTATAAATTGGAGGAATGCATTGAAGAACCTCCACTCTCCATCCTCTATCAGCTCAGTTGCATCACCCAACCAGGTGGATAAGGGCACTCAGCCTGAGATCCATCCGCCTGCTGAAACTGCAACAGATTTTTACACTGTGGGGGAGATGTACACCCCTGACCTGGCAGACAGCTGCTCTCAGGCCTTTGAGAAAATGTCCAGGCAGACTTTCATGGCTGAAATAGTTCAAGTCTTGTCTATGGAAGACCAGAGAGAATATTAGAAAACTGAGGCTGATGGACAGACTACAAAATAAATACAAATACAATCCAAAGAGGCAAGCGAGTAGATCCCTGCGACATGATCAACTGTCAGACTTTCCACCAGGTCAGAGAAGAGCAGGAGGTCAACTTCAACTGCTTTCTTTTTGTGCACCACCTCAGCCATCTTTGAGGTAGCATACATGATTGTGAGGATTGAACAGGCTGTCAGGACACTTAAGCCCACTGATTGGACTGATGAGGACAAAGCTGAGAGCCCAGCCAGCAAGACATTTTTCAAAACATATAAAGACGGGGGGGAATTTCCGGTGACGTCGACCATGTAGCAGCTTTCAGAATGAGATGCCGCATTTTTGATGCAAAATATACTAACTTTAGCATTTGATTCAGCCCAAACTGGCGCTAAACACAGAAGTGTGTATGATGTTCTTGGGGCACTTTTGGGGCAAAGCTCTTGTTAAAATGGCTTCTAAAATGACAAAAACAACACAGGAAAATAAGAGCACCACAGCTAGTAATGCGGACAAAGCCCAAGATGGCGGCACAGAGATTGAACAGCTAAGTCTAGTGATGACCAAGGCCATGACCACAGTTACAGTGAATATCTCGAATATATCTTGATTCCTTCCTGCAAAGAAATTGGAGA
This sequence comes from Epinephelus lanceolatus, assembly GCF_041903045.1. Classification (NCBI taxonomy): domain Eukaryota; kingdom Metazoa; phylum Chordata; class Actinopteri; order Perciformes; family Serranidae; genus Epinephelus; species Epinephelus lanceolatus. The sequence goes on from NC_135734.1 coordinate 7,224,207, forward strand.
TATATTGAAAGAAATGCAAGACACAACCATGCATGTCAACAAAGCTGGACAACGTATCTCAGCTGTGGAGGACACAAATGTTGAGACAGAGAAGCCGGTTTCATACCATGAAAAAGCTCCCGCCTAGTTACAGGAATGTCTCAGGGGCCAGGAGGACAGATGCAGATGCAAGATTCTTTGAATAGTCGGTTTGCTGAAATCCTCAAGGGTACCTCAGTCATTCATTTAATGGAGTCATGGATTCCCGAGGCTCTTGTACTGACTGCCAAAGACTGGAAAATGGAGGGTGCACCTAGTGTCAGGGATAGCGAGGAGGGCGACCGATTCTCGTAAGCCTTATCATGATTGTGAGGTTTCACCAATATGGCGATCAAGCTGTAGTGTTAGAGGCAGTGAATTGGGCAAAGAACGTCCACTTTGAGAGTAGCAGGTTTTCTTCTTCAAGGACTTTTCAAACAGAACTCAGAGAAAACATTATGCTTTTGATGAGGCCAGGGGGAAGCTCCAATCACTTGGGATAAAGAATTATGGCTCAGATTATCCTGGAACCTTAAGGATTACCACATATAATTCTACCAAGTCTTCTGACAAGCCAGAGGAAGCGATGGAATTTATAAACACTCATTCATGAGACGTGAGCAGAAGGAATTTGTGTGTAAACTGTTTACATACAGAAATTTACGTGTATTTTGCATTTATCAAAATGTTTGTACTTCCAATCTTTTCGTAGGTACTAACAAAATCTACATCTGTAAGTAAATTTGAAATTACAGATTTAAATTACATTGTGCTCTGCTATATTCACAATACACAGATTCCTTTAAAACATGTAGGTTAAATATGACAAGAGATTAGAAATGTAACACATTTAGTTAAATAAATTGGCATTTAGCAGATTTGTGCTTCAGATTAGGCTTCTTAAAAATGTGAATGTTAATTATTTAAATTGACTCAATACAAAACTTGAAAACGCTCTTCTCTGAATGAATAAAATAACAAACCAATGCGCTCCTACTCTGCTCTCTTTATGCACTGCATGCTTTTTTTGTTTAATTTGATTATCAGAGACACAACATGGAAGACGTAAAAAATATTTTAAATTGAGTTTTGGTTTAATAAGACTTGTAGATGTGGGAAAGCAATTTGGCATCTGTCTCCACTCAGTTGGTGAACCCGAATCTGGCAGAGAGTTGGAGGGAGACAGCGTAGTTTTACGCCAGACTATCTTACTTGTTATTAAACTTAACCGTGGATTGTTGCCTACATTAGACTGCCTGCATTAAAATGTTTAATTAATGGTTTAATTTGTCAGTGACAAACAATGCTGAGGCTTAGGGCAAACTGACAGAGAGGTCTTTGGTGATGCAAGCAGTGCACTCGTCTGCAGCAGAGAGCTGTGACTGGGAAAATCTCCCTGTTGCTGATGTGTTTTTGAGTGAGTATTTATGCAATTTTTGCATCAGGTTTCATGTCGAACCATTTTCGTTGGATGGTTCTTACAACTGATGACACAGAGTTACAGCACAACAAGTTTTTTTCTTTTGGTCTTAGTCCCTTTGGACTCAAGCTCTTTGTTTACAATCCTCATTCCCGTTTCTCTTCTCATGCTGAGCTGAACTGATAGTCAGAGTATTCCTTTGGTCAACGGGCTTATGGAATTTTTTTATTGGACCTCATTAATTTTTAACCCACACATGACAATCTAGAAATGTGTACCATGATCCACAATTCTTTCACTATTTACAAAAATGTATTTTTATATTTGTGTTGTGTAAAGGAACATCCACAAAAATATAGCCTGATTTGCAATGACACATAACTGACTCTACACATACTTTATGTGAATTTCACATAAGAATGTTATAGGTTTTACAAATGTTAACAGTTTCACCACAGAAAATAGATGTGATGGTTCGTAAAACAGATGACACAGAGTTACAGCACCTGTTACCTCCTTCCAAGCCTTTGATTTACCTATCTTTGTCACATTACTAATAACAGAAGAAAATGTAATGTTTTTCCTCAACTCCAACTTCCCCTAAAATAACTTCAATCTCAGCATTGGACAAGTCTTTCTGTTTCTCTCTTTGGCTTTCTTTGTTTGCTCCATGTTTGCAAGTCAGCAAGATGTACCTATCCATATTAATTATCTATTAATAATAATAACAATAATAATATTACCTCCATATATGGTGGTCACTGGCTATTCATGGGCAGGGATTTATGCTAATTTAATTGCTGACAAGTGGAAGCACGCAGACAATTAACGATTGATCGGCATTCATGAAAATAGACACATGCCTATGATCAAATCCAAGTTTTCCGCAGCGTTCATGAATCTGGTGTAGGTTTTTAGTTCCGAGGTTTTTTAATGTGCAAATCCACTCACAGATATACTAACGTTACATGAATGAGATCCCCTGACTGGAAAAGACAAAGTTCCTGACAAATAAGTATGAGTAATTGTAGTCATTAGCCAAAAGTCTACGATAAACAAACTGAAAAAATATTCTGCTACAATGTTAACTAATGCTTAGATAGTGTTGATATAGGTTGCTTATGTGCCTTCTGATGCTGGCCAATGTGAGACATATGTTGGGGTGAATAGATACTATGACATTTGTAGTTCAGTTTGCTATTTCATTGAGCAGCTACTAGAGGCTGAAACCAGGGTTTGTTTTTCTTTTGTGCATTAATTGTTGGTTTGTTACATGTCAAAACAGCACTTTGTAAAAGAGACAAATGTGGCCTTAAGTATGATACCTACAATACTGAACTTTGCTGAACATAAGTCTGTCCAGGGTGTACAGTACCTCTCACCCAATGTCAGATGGGATATGTGACCCTCAAGAGGATATGGATGGATGGATGGATGGATGGATGGACTTCCTGGACCAAGAAATTATGGTTGAAGGCTGAGGGAAGGCTTTGTTGACTGTAATATTATTTATTTATTTTGCTGTATGTTTTTTTGTCTTTTATTATATCCCACCATGCTTGTGAACTAAGACTGTGCTGTGTTACATCCTCTACTTTGGAGGAACTGTGTTAGGAAAGGGGAGTTTTCAGAGGGAGTTTGAAAGGGGTTGATAAATGAAAAATATGTGAACACGTGAAATTGATATAGTGCATGCATAATTACTAATAAAAATATGTTCTAGAAAAATTCTAAAGACAGCATGGAAGAAACAATTTGGCAAAAAGCAGGTCAAAAAGATTGCGACTGTCAGAACTCCTCCTCCGTGACTCTGGATATAGATTTTGCCATGCTGCTACTGGCTTCTTCTTCTCCAGGGCAGAAGCTGTCTCTATACTCAGTTTGTGATGAGTCACACATCTAGCTCTTGTTCAGTTTGCTTGCCAGTCTGTTTAAGATATTCGTTAGTTTGTTTGCCTGCCTCGAAGATTCCCACCTGCTCTCCTCTCACCAGAGACACCAGTCAGCCAGCCACCTCTCTATGCTTGCCAAGCCGCCAGTAGGTCATCACTCAGAGAAAAACCTACCGGTACCTGCCAAGACCATCCACCCCCAGACAAAACACCAACCCCCTTGTGCTGGAACCACTGCTCGTTATCTCCCAAACCCTCGTTAACCATTCACTTTTTCTTTGAAAGACTTGTGTTAAAGCTACTGTCACCTGTCTCATGTCTGCATTTGGGTTCAGCCTTAACAAACATGACAGCAACAGTTTCAGAGTGCTGTGAAAAAGAGGCTGTTGAGGAAAGAAATGCTTCTACAAAAACAGACCCAATCTCCACCTCTCTGAAGGTAAAATTTACTACACATTAAAACTATGTAGGACAAGATTCGTGTTAAGTCATGCCTAATTAGGTTTTTGTTTTGTTGAATTTTGGAGGTTTGGGCTTACTTTTTTACATAACATTGTTGTTCTTTTAATTCTAGGGTCTAAGGTCATGAAAATATATTTATTTCCAGGGCCCTCAGAAGAGGATAGACATACTGTATTTTCCCAGGAGGAAAAGGAAGCAGCAGCGGATCGACAACTAGTCCTGAACACTTCCACAATCTCTGCTATCATACAGAGATTCTTCCAGAGGCTCAGTGAAAAGGAGGTTATTCATATCCCCACTGAAACTCTAATGGATACATTAATGACATTTGTGTGAATTATGTCTGTGTTAAACCTTTTCTTTCTGTTCTTTTTTAGGCAATAGGAAAGATAGCGAAGGTGTTTACAGTCAAGATGTGAAGGAGCAGCTGACTGACATATTCAGTGATGTGCTGGGGTTGAGCTGGACTCAGTCATTAAATCATCCTAAGGCGCAGACACAACAAACTGACTTAAGAGAACTTGCGGTGACAAAGGCCCCCTGCTGCGTCACATGACATTGCTGTGTCTTGGCCAAAAACGTTGCACATGAACACTCAAAGACCACAGCCAGTGGTCCACCAGCATGTATGTTGTATGCTCACAGGAGATGAAATAACTCTTCAAGTTTTTTCTTTTGGTCTCACTCTCTCTGGACTTTAGCTCTTTGTTTACGTTCCTCACTTCCATTTCTCTTCTCATGTGCTGAGCTGAACTGAGTATTCCTTTGGTCAATGGGCTTATGGAAATTTTTATTGGACTTTATCATTTTTAACCCACACATGACAATCTACAAATGTGTACCATGATCCACAAATCTTTCACTATTTACAAACATGTATTTTTTTATATTTGTGTTGTGTAAAGGAACATCCACAAAAATATAGCCTGATTTGCAAAGACACATAACTGACTCTGTAAACACATACTTTAATTCCACATAAAAATGTTCTAGGATTTACAAATGTTACCAGTTTCACCACAGAAAATACAGGTGAAGTCATATTAACACATTTGTGGATCCATTTTTACACATGAAACAAGTTTTGCACATTTGTGGTTTGCTTCCTGTTAGTTTACAGGCCACATGACATTTGTCACCTCCCTCTATTTGTGTACTATTGTCTAATTCCTACTGAAGCAGATCTGTTAAAATTTAAAAAAAAAAAAAATCAGTGTGAGATGCAGTTACTTGCCACATCAGCAGATGGCGACATTTCTTCACATGAGATGACGGAACTTCAGTTACCAAGTACGCTACAGCAAAGATCCTATCTAGCATTCACAGCCTGATCAACAGCGAGACACAAGGACAAGAGTCAGCCGCTATTAGTTTGTTTCCAGAGAGTGCGGGGAATTTCATTTTGTATGAGCACATATTTTGTTTTATGTCAAATGTGAGATAAAATGGATAATTTTAACATTATTGCAATTACAATGCTAATTTTCAGTAGGACATTAATGGTCATTCTCATGATGTTTTAGCACCAAGCTAACGGACTAATTTGACACACAATTGCAGTGGTGAAAGAAGTACTCAAGAAAGGCAAAAAGTAAAAGTACTCATTAAGCTGGACTGTGTGTATCTTTCATCCAGTTAATGGGGTGTTAGCTCAAGCCGATTAATAATGTTCACTACATTATTGACCAAACCGAGAAGAGGGGTTAACCTTACATAAACAGTTTAAGAAATATTATAGGATATCTGGCAGGTGTATTGGAACCGAATACTAATTTGTCATAAAAGGGTTTCTTTGAGGCAATCACAGCCTTTGTCTGATTTTCACTGCAATAAAATTCTATGCTAAAGCCTATTGTAGACCTTCTGTGTTAGGGGACTTTGGTTAATACATAAAATAGTTTCATCTTTTTGTCAATAATTAGTCTACCTGTCAGGATAGCTAGGAAACATTTACTTTCTTTTGGTCTAGGAGACTTATAAGGCTAGCTCTGAATTGCTTCTCTGATAATTTAAGCAGTTTATTGAGACGCACTGCTTGTGTTCATTCATGGCTGACATAACTCATGTTTAGTATGCTTCTACTTTGATACTAATTGGGGTAGCATTCAGTCCAAAATGGCAGCCGCGCTGTAAGTGCACCTTCTTTGACTGTTAATCAAAAAGAATGTAGTGTCTTCTCTTGTTATTGTAACCTGCTTGGTCCAGTGATGGTAACAGCTAGGACTGCAGAGATGAAGCCAAGGTGCTGTTGAGAAGACAGGAAGTAAGAGAGGGATGAAAGGGTCAATGGAATCTCAGAGAAATTCACAAGTCACATCATTCCCATAATCACGTAGCAGAATCACACCAGTGACATCATGGCTTACAAAGCGTTTAACCTTGAAATTACCGTCACTAGGATAATAATCATTTTACAGTTATCAGGCCAACTGTCCTTTTGATTACATCATTTAACCAGAACATTTACTGATCACCTGACAGTTGTTAATGTAGGCTAATGTGATTGGTAATTCCATTTGTGGTGTAAATTACTAATTATTGTAAAATCCATAAATACATGCCCTGTCACTCCTAGCCATGCCTTACACAGTGCACAGAGTTACAGTTAGCTAACACTTGGCACATGGCACACCAAGGGACTACAGATGGAAGCTAGCCTACGGCTATAATCTGGCATATTTGCATGTATATGTTCATTAATATGCACTGTCCCTTTTTAAATAAATAAATTGAAATTGAAATTAAATTGAAATTGAAACTTCAATTTGACCCCCCTAAGCATATTCAATCAACTGTACAGTATAGCAACAAAGCAGTGATGGTGGAAAATAACGAAGTACATTTACTCTCATGTACTGCATGATGTGCTTGTCTCGAGTATGTCCACATTCCGCTACTTTATTCTTCTATTCTATTATATCTGAGAAGGTATTTTTTTACTCTTCACTCCCTTACATTTATCTGATACATTTAAATACTAGTTTAACTGCAAATTCAGACTAATAACAAAAAAATAATGAATTCATGCATCACTGGCTTTATTTGATCTGAAATGGACAATTCTGCATAATAAGTAACTTTAACTTTTTGGGGTTTTTTGTGCTTTTACATGAGTAAAAGATCTGAGTATTTATTTCATAACTGTGAGTTCGAATTACATGAAGGTGCTACTGAAAAACCATCATGATAGCGATAGTATCCTTACAAACCATCCTTTTTTATTTCACATGCTTAACATAAACGAAATATAAATTCCTCATGCTCTGTGGAAACAAACTAATAGCAGCTGACTTCTCTCCTTGTTTCTAATTGTTGTAAATGTTACTCTTTTGTTTCATCTCATGCAAGGGAATGTCACCACCTGCTGATGTGGCAAGTAATTGCACCTCACAGATTTTGTTTTTTCTACAGATCTGCTGCAGTGGGAATTGACCTTTTGCTAAGCCCCGCCCCTTTGTGATGGTTCAACAAGCTGTCTGAGTAAGCATGGAGTCCACACTGTAACTAACTGAAATTTTTTAAGAAATATTATCATATATTTGGAAGAATGAAATAGAGATTCCAGAGAGAAGCAGACAGAGGGGTCTACAAAATCCACTTGAAGGATATATCCAGACTCACTCATCAGCAAAAACAGGTTAAAAAGATCAAGATAGTTAGAAGCTAAAGCCGAACTATAGGCTACAGATCACAATGTAAAAGTGAACCACCACATCACTGCTGATCGCCACAGAAGACAATGAATATAAAGGGAAACTTTGCTGATATTGAACCAGCTGTGTGGCATCACAGTGTGTGCAGATGAACAGTGTTTGGCTTCGCCCCCATGCCGCTGCCAGCACCCGGACCTCTTCCACCAGACGGGCAGGGATCTTAGGGGGAAGTCAAACAACATTCATCTGTGCACAATGTGATGACACACAGCTGGTTGAATATCAGCCAAGTTTCCCTGCTTCCCTTCACTGGTTCCTGTACAGCAGGGTCGGTCTTTTCTGCACTGTTATAACCATTAAAAAGCAAAAGCAGCATGTGTATACAAAATTACACAAACAAATAAGAGGGAAGTCACAAATGTCACACAGCCCGCAAACTGACAGGAAGTGATCCACAAATGTGCAAAACCAGTCTCACGTGTAAAAATGGATCCACAAAAGCAAAAATATGACTTCACTTGTATTTGCTATATGTTGGTCTGGTGGTTCATTAGTTTGTTACTATTATTTATTATTATTCTTGTTTATAGACTTCCCACGAGCCTCTGCTGATGCCGGTGCCGCCTGGCATAATAACATGCAGTTTTTGGTGTAAATATATTTAGTTTTTTCAAAATACGTCCACTGCTACTGTCATGTTTTTAAGGGGTGGGGGGAGGATGCACATGTTTTGCATGCACATCGACAGCGACGTGTTCCCTGCCCTCTCCTCTGAAATTTACACCAAATAACACAAGACAATAATCTCACAGATACAAGCAGAGTAGTATAATGTACAGTCATAAACACACATGCGTCAGCAAAGATGAACTGAAGGTCATTCGCAAAGCTATTGAGGGTGTTAATAACTAGCTCATAACTGTGCTTGAAAATTGGAGCTGGTGAGTGAGTAGGAGTCATGAGTGGACACATACTACACAAAATAAGCCAGAGCCTCTGACCAGCATGTAACATATAGCTTTCCCATAAGGATTTTTAAAATGTGGTTTATTACATTTAGCATGATATCTTTTCATTTTCCAGCAGTTAAAAGTTAAAGGGATAGTTCAGATTTTTTGAAGTGGGGTTGTATGGGCTTCTTATGCATAGTCAGTGTGTTATCTACAGTAGGTGTCAGTCAGCACACCCCCAGTTTGGAGAAACAGGCTGGAGTCTGACATGGACACTAATCAATGTACTGCTGTGGAGGGGTCTGCAACAAAATGTATTACAGCTGCATAAAAAAGTCCCACCCAAAAAAAATCAATATCAGTTTAAGTGTACGCTTTACTGGGAGTATTTTCAGCGCTTTACCTTTCTGTCAGACAGCCCCTTTCAACAGGGAAGCTGTTAACAGCTTCAGTTCCCAAACTTTGCTCTTGTCAAAGCCACCAGACTCCACTCCAAAAACAGTAATTGTAGCTCAGCTGCTGATATACAGCTGCTTCAATCAGTTAGTTACTTTGTGTTATTCTGTGATTTTGGTGAATCCAAACTATCCCTTTGAAAAACCAAGGTCACACAATAACAGTAACTGATCAAGGTAGTGGCAGACCAGCAATTCCTGTGTCCAGGGATGTTAAGTCAGTTTTTCATGTTGGAGTCTGGCTTTAAAACACAGCGATACAACAGCTTAATTTTCTTGTTGGAAATGATCGTCAGACATTAAGGTAAAGCAGTGAAAATACTCTCAATATAGTGTACACTAAAACTGATATTGATTTTTTTAGGTAACTAAAATGTTTTGTTGCTGACCCCCAACACAAGCAGTACATTGTTTAGCTTCTATATCAGACTCCAGGCTGTTTCTCCAGACTGGGGGCGTGCTGACTGACATTCACTTTATGTAATATACTGTCTATGGATAAGTACTACATACAACCCCACTTCAAAAAATCGGAATTAACCCATTAGGGTTAACCCTTAATAAAGATTTACCTCCAGTTACAGTTACACGTGTAGAGGACTTCACCTTTTCTAACAGTTAAGCAGAGGAATTTCTGAAAAATTATAAAAGGTTTCTGTGCTGTATAATGTATCTTATGAGAGAGAGGGTTCATTTGTTGTCACTTTCTAAGAAAATTCCAGTTATTGGTTACCTCATTTTGTAATTGGTACTACCAGTATATCTCCAGCAGATGGCAGTGTTGCTATGAGTACATAATGCACAGGTGACCTGCTCCATTTATTTATTGTCACTCTATTTTATCACAGCATTCAGCTGATATTAGATATGCAGAGCAACGGGAAACCAGTTCATATAAACAGAGCCTCTGGGTACTGTGCCACAGGCCACAATTAACACTGCAGATATTAGCTTGTTACAAAACACAGATACTGTTCTCATAGAAGACTGAAATAGATCTTTCCACCACTTCATGATCTGGGCACCAATTAAGCATGAGAAACAACACTGAAGGCAAATTGAACATAAAACTTTTTCGCAGCAAATACTTTGATGTCATAGCAGGAAAAACTTGTGGAATAACTGTGCCATTTAGGTAAGTTGTGTCAGTGAGCCAGCGTGCACATTGGACCCTTTTCACAGCAGACTTGTTAACTGTCATTTTAGATCTGAAACTAATTTCACTGACAATGACTCGGTTCCAGCAGGTGTCCCAGTGAGCCATGAGAGTGAGCCACATCGGGACCCTGGAACTAGCTCACCTAAATTAAATGAAATCATATCTTAAAGGGATAGTTTGGGTTTTTTGAAGGGGGGATATTTATCCATAGTTAGTGTATTATATACAGTAGATGGCCACTCCTCAGCAATGCTGTGGATCAAGGTTAACAGCAAAATGTATTTTAGCCACTTAAAAAAGCCTACCTAATATCAGTCTAAGTGAACACCATATTTAAAATATTTTCACCACTTTACCTTGCCTTCAGACAGCCCTTCCTTTGGTGCTATATTTTCTCAACAGTACAACTTCCATATTCCTACGCAAAAAACGCCCAACTGTGTCTTGCTACAGGTCAGCACCAGGGTCTGGGGACTTTGAAAGCAGACCCTGAAAGCAGTTTGTTTTACATTCATCTACTGAAGAGGGAATGTGTCTCTGTGCTGACCTCAAGTTATATATGTGTACATACAAAATCAACTAGCTGGAGCTAATCGTGGTCCAGTATGCAACTTTTCATCCACCTGCCACTGTGGCTGGTGGATTCCAAAATCTACCAGCCACTCAGTAGATTGCCATTGTTTTTGTTGTGAGTGAAGCAAATCTCGCAGCCACTTGCAAATTTTACCAGCATTTGTCTGGTGCTAATGTCCAACCGTGAAACTTACACAAGTGTGGTGTGGTAACTTGAAGCTCCCTGCACACAGACACTGAGGATGGACCTTTAAGTGGTACAAGACATCTTATAACCACCATTTACATTCTACAAATGAACAGTATTTGCATATTCAGAGATTCTTTTTTTTAATAAAGGAGCAGTAAGTGTTATTTATTATTTTTCACTGGATAAATGACCGAATTTGTGAAAAGAAACATGAGATACAAATCATTATTCCAGGCCTTTAATTCTTTAAAACTTGTCTGGAGGCAGTACTTGACCTAGAACATTCAGGGCCCTAAGAGAACCCAACCTTTATATTTACTGTATTTATTGCAAAGAACAGCGAGAGCTAATAACAAATTAACACACAAAAAACAACTTAACTAACGAACAGTGATAATAAATAACAAACAATGTTTGATGTTATGAGGTTGATAAACAAACAAAAGACATATCTGGCAAAGTACTCAAAATGGCTTCAGCAGTAGTTCCCACTACAGTAGGCGCCACCAGGACCATGTGTTTCCATAACGACACACACACAGACTCACGAGGTGAAAACAGAAGCAGTCATCGCAATGTTTTTACAGCTGGTTAGGCCTACAGCCAAGTGGTAAATCAGGAGCTCAGATTTTTTTTTTTACTACTACCACTTTTAATATTCAATATTTAACAACTTGAAAATTCCCAAGTTATAAGCACTCATCTCTGTTCTTAAACCTCATGTAGAACTGAAAACATCTGCACATACAGCTCCTGTCCTTTTTTTTACTTTTGTTATATTTCTCCAAGTTAGAATCTGGCCAATAGAAATCCTGATAGTAGTGCTTCTGCCTTGATGGTGCAAATAAACCCAAGAGACCTTTCTTGCAGTAACAGCTGATATGTTAACTTGCTAAGACTAATACAAATATAATGACTGTTTTCCATTTAGATTGACCTGTCCAGCTCTGGAATTGTGATGCTGACTCACTGTCATTATTACTGGGACACCTTAAAGGGATAGTTCAACCCAAAATCAAAAATACATTATTTTTCTCTTACCAAAAGTGCTATCTATTAGTCTAGATTGTTTTGGCGTGAGTTGCCAGGTGTTTGAGATATCGACCGTAGAGAACACTACCTCCCCTCCAATATAATGGATAACTCAACAGCAGTGTGTATTTCCAGAAATGACCAGCTCACTCAAGATAAGCACATGTAAGAGCTAATTTCTTTCAACTGAACTACACCTGCCAACTGGGTGTAGCTAGCTAACATTACAGCTTAGCCAAGGAGAACACCATTAATGTTTAGATATGCTCTCATGAGCACAAGCCTCTCGTCCATGAGTAGATGCACGCTGTCTTCTCTACAGTGATACAGTTGGCAGGTGTAGTTCAGTAGAAAGAAAATAGATCCTTCATGAAGCTGTTCACATCAAGGTCTGTGGATTTTCTTGAGTAACCAGGTCATGATTTCTGGAAACAGACACTGCTGTTGAGTTCTCCGTTTATTTATTTTGGCTCTGTGTTCACCACTAGCCAAGTGCTATCTTATTCCATTATACTGGAGAGAAGTTAGACATCTCTACAGCCGATACGTAACTCATACCAAAACAGACTTTTAGACTGATAAACTGCACTACAGGCAGGAGAACAGAGTAATTATTACCGTTATTAGTTACACCTGTGCCAGTCACTACTGTCTGCTGTGAGACAGGTCTGTTATAATTTTTTGTGGGTGGGAAGCCAGTGAGGGCTCCTGTCCTCGCCAGTCATGTGCAGTTTTACACTGCTGTTATACATCAAACAGCCAAAACATTCAAACCACTAGTGGGTGAAGTGAATAACATCCATCATCTCATTACACTGCAATATCCTGATGGGAAACCTCAGGTCCTGACATTCATGTGGATGCCACTTGATGCGTTCCACCCATCAAAACACTGTTGTGCACCAAGTACCTCTTCCTCATAGCAACTGCACCCCCGACAGGGCAGTGCCACCCAGCAGGACAATGCGCCATGCCACACTGCAAAAACTATTCCAGAAGGGCCCAATGAACGTGGCAAGGAGCTCAAGGCATTGACCTGGCCTTCAAATTCCCAAGATCCCAATCCATTGGTGCGTCCTTGGGACGTACTGGTACTCCATTTCTTAACCCACAGGACTCAAAGGATCTGCTGCCAATGCTCTGGTGCCAGACACCACAGGACAGACCCCCAGAGGTCCTGTGTTCATGCCTCCACAGGTCAGAGCGAAGTCTGATGCAAAGAGGCCCCACCATGGATCAGGGGTACCTCTGCGATTCCAACACGTCCCACAAATGGTGAATTGTGAAGCCAGGTCAATTTCTTGAGCTCTTTGTCATGTTCTTTGAGGCATTTCTGAACAGTTTAGCAGTGAAGCATGCAGCATTGTTTTGCTGGGGGGGTGGTGCATGTCAAGTGGCATCCACATAAATGCCAGGACCAAAAGTTGCCCAGCAGAACATTGGATTGTAACAACATGTTCAATGTTATTTGCTTCATCTGTCAGTGGTTTTAATGTTTTGGCTGATCAGTGTAAATTGCACATATAACTGACATGTTGGGTGCTTCTGCTTTCATTTCCATTTCTATACAACCTGTAACCTGTCTGTCTCTCTGCCCATGTTGCTTGCCTTGTTGGAATCCTGTACAGTTGTGGCTACCACTGAACCCATGTCTGCACACCTTAAATAGGATTAAATAGTCCTTCTATTACCTATGCGTGTTCAACAACACAGCCAGTGCATCAGAAATCATAATGGACCACACTTTATTGCACAACAGACAAGACACACAGTCAAACACTATAATTGTACACTGTTTGAACCTGAAATTTGGCCAGTTAAAGCATGTTCACGTTTACAGATGTCTGGTTAGTTTTCTGTTGTGAGTCTTTGTTCACTTGGAGTGCTGCGCTCGGCTCCAGCTGGCCCTCTCTCTGGTGTGCAGCCTGAAGTGGGTGTTGAGGTGTGCTGACTGGTTGAAGCATTTCCCACACACATGGCAACGGAAGGGCTTTTCCCCCGTGTGGATTCGGTGGTGCCTCTTCAGCATACTGACCGTGGTGAAGCTCTTTCGGCACACTGCACAGCTGTACGGCTTCTCCTTGGTGTGCCAGCGCATGTGGACCTCCAGCTGGCAAGCGAAGCTGAAGCCCTTCCCGCATTCTTTGCAGCTGTGCCACCTCTGAATGCTCTGGCTTGGGTGAGAGGAGCGAGGCGGGGGCGGCCTCAGGGATCTCACATTCTTGATCTGCAGTATGTGTGAGCTCTGTTTTCCATTTGAGCGAAGCAACCCTTTCACCTGCTGGTCTGCTTTCTGAGTCCTGTGACTCTTTGCACTGCCGGCACGAGAATCGCTCTGTGGCGCTCTGCAGTTTGAATGAACAGTCATTGAGGATGGTAAGCTGTTGGCTGGTTGCTGTTTCCTGCTGTCACTCTCTGCCTTAATCTCCTGGGATGTTAGTGGAGGAGGGGAGACGCTCTGTCTGCTAAATGTAGTTTGCGCTGCTGGAGGATGTGACCTCTGTAGTGGCTCAACATGACTACTGTTTCCTTCCTCTGAGTCGCTTGCTTCTTGTGAACTATCTGTCTGAATGTTTTGGAGTTTTGGTTCTTCTTTAATTTGTGGCAGCAGCTCCGCACTGCTTCTCCACTCAGACTCCCAGGGCTGACCATCTTCCTGCGGCTGGACAGAGTGAGGTTCTGAAACATTACAAACATAACAGTCATGCTAGGTGTATTTGCATAAAAGATTGTATTGCTGTATGTTTAGCAGGGATATCCAAAGGTATTTTTGATATACCACTGCCATACACTAAAGCTCCTATTTTAATAGGTTTTTTGTCACTTTGTTTCAACTAAACACCATTCAAAAATCTGCACAGTTAACCTTGAAATCAGAAATCAGACTGCATGAAATTTTTTTAGCTTGAGATAAACTGATCGGAGCAGTAACCCAGTTTTGATAGGTCACATGTTCTGGTCTTGTCCCTCCCTAGTCAACAGCCCCTTTTACACTGCCAATTCAAGGTGGGAATATTGTGCCATCCTGCCACCTTGCCATTCTGGAAGGTGCAAACACAGAATGGGGGAACAGAGTGGTCTAGCATTTGAGCTGGGAACAGATGTAGCAACAGCGCCGAAACCATGTCTGCAGGACGACATAATGGGCAACACAGCTGTGACATTTTGACGTGTAATGCATGTGATTTAAAAAGTAACTGATAGCAGCTCACAGCTAAGTCAATGAAGAAGAAGAGCTGAAAAGGGCCAATTTCTGGTCCTCCTTATTCGACTGCCTTTCAGCTCTGTGTAATACACATCTTGAACCTAACTCTCTCACCACCACCTTTAGAGTAACACCTGTGGAAACTCATGCAACAAATGTGCAAAAGACGCAACAGCATTAGTAGCCTCATAGCACACAGACTAATTCTAATGAACTGGAAATCCAACAAGTTCCTTCAACAGATGGATCAGTCCCTCCAGGATTTTGCAGGCATTATGGAATTGTTGCAACCTGAAATGCCTGATATCAAGGCAGCTTTTCTAAAAAACTGTGATGCATGTTGCAAGGTTTAAACCCGTATTTTTGCAACTACATTGGTGGGGCAAGTTAAAATTGCATTAAAGTTGTAGCGCTGTAATGGATTCGGACCTTATATTTCAGTGTTTCCCACAGAATTAGAATCTATTCATAAAGCCCTTTTCCCACTGCACAAAAAACCCACTAACACCCACTAACATCTGGCTTTTTAATGCAATGGAAAAGGTTTTAATTGGTGTTCATGCCCCCGGTCAAATGACTCTGCTGTAGTCACAGGTATTTATCACCTCCAGCTCTGATTAGCATTAATGGAAACACAACACCCAGGTGAATGTGCTAATTTTAGCTTCTTTACCGGCGAAATGCCATGACACGCCACAACAAAATACCATGAGACTCTACCCAAGCAGAGCTCAAACATCAATCCAAATTAGTCTGGACCGAGTTTGGAAGAGAAACTGAATGGGTGAGAGATTTAAGAACCACTGTAACATTTTTGCTGACGTGTTCTTTGGCCTGTCCGTGAGATAGAATGTGACATACCAAAAGAAAAAACACACACACACACACACACACACACACACACACACACACACAAAGGCATACTCGTCTACTGCAGAGCTGTGTGCACACAATGATCTACTGGCAATTGGAGGGAGTCTATCACCTATTTTTAGCAGGCTAACCCGTGTTGAAAAATCCTGCGTACGCATGCTAATTTGAGTGGGATTAGTAAGACCTATATATAAGTATAAAAAAAACTAAGCAGTGTCTTTAAACAGTAAGTAGTTTTTGAACAAAATGATGTCCTCATATGGGGACAATGGGTTTCTTTTTAATAGCCACAAGTGTATAATAAAGTATAAAGTTGTTTATTACAATGCCTGAATATTGTTCTGCAAAAACAAAATGACAAACAATGCAACATTTGTTCAATGTTTTGTGACTCTAAGGGTTAGGGGTCAGTGTTCAAGTCTAAAACTGTTTTGTTTTTGGGTTTTTTTTATGATGAGAGATGAATCACAGAAGATAAAGGCCCATCATTCTTCCAGCATGTCCTGTATTAGCCCTTATATTAACAGAGCATTGCAGCAGTGGTAACTTCAAGAATGATTTTTTTTCATGATTATTTTCCACATTTTTTCATAGAATCAGTATTACAGAGGGCAACCTTCATAGAAAATCATGAAGTCATATATCATTGTCAAGCAAAGACTAATCTATCTTCTAGACACATTATCACGATACTGAGGAGGACAACAGAACTTGACCTTTGACCTCTAAAGCTGAAATATGGAAAAGTCTGAATGCCTCTACAAATGACTTTATGATTAACTTCATATTGATCTGATGTGCCTGTAGATAGTTCCACTATAAAGAGCACAAAAAGAGCTTTAAATGTTACATTACACTGATGACAATTACAAGAGTTGTTTTCAGGATGAACTTGACTTTGTGTTGTTTGTTTCTGATAGAACTTTGTATTGGCCCTGTTATCGGGGCAGCAGTAAACAACAGAAACACAAAATAATACAAAAACTCAAAATATTCATCTGGAAGTAGTCAAAAAAGAAAAAGAAACACAAGACAAGAAAATTTAAATTGTGGTTAACTTTTTCCCCATATGTTACTTTATTCTGGAATGGGGTGGGAAGAAAATTGGTTGATTTGAGAAATATGGATACTACCAGACATTTCTTTAATCACCCATAACATGACAAAACTATCTCACAAGATCACTAATATATTAAAACTGAATATCTATGCAAATGTTGCTTCTGTAAAGTCCATACTGAAACATGGCTCTCTCTATACAGACAAACACTGTGGCTAATCATCTCCAGATTTGTTATTGACAACATGATCATCATAATGTACATAACTTGAAATCTAGCCTACCTTGTTTATATATTGGTTCTATTACCGAAATATTGTATTCACAAAGCCAAACTTTCAATTAATAAATCTGTATTATCACTTGTAATCTAGTTTTGATGTTTCACAATACCATCTGGCCTGTATGGAGAGAATTTATATCAAATCACAGCTGTACCTAAACATTTCCATAGCTTCAGATATGATCATCAAGCCCCTGCATTCAGCGTGGACAGAGTAAAAATGCTGGTTTTGAAGGGATTAATACAATGATGTAGCTGTTGTACCACGTATTTTCCTGCTGTTGTTATGTCAGTTTCCATTCAATAAAATGAGATGTAGCAGGCTGAGGTACGACAGAGGCAGAGCATCCTACTTTTAGCTACAACACAGTTTCACCCATTACCGTAGCGCCGTTAAAAACGGGACCTGTTTGGTGTGACATTCAGTCTTTCAGTAAACACATCGTACCAATGACTGGCAGCAGCTGCTCCTCACCTGGCTGCAGTAGGAGCCGTTGAACGGCTACATTGAGGAGCCGTTTGAGTCGCTCGTTCTCCTCTTTGGAACGCAGGATTTCGCTCTGATACTCCAACACCGTGTTTTTAACGGCGCGGAAAATCTCCTCAGCGGCCGCGGTGAGCCTGTCGTTCAGAAACACGTTCAGCAGCTCAAGTTTGGTCATGTTTTCTAACGCCGTCTCCAGAGGCGGAACGTCCTTCTGTTTACATCCACTGACCCGGAAGTAGAGGCATACCGGCTGCGGCATGACCCGCCCTGTTCTGCCATTCTCGGCGTCTGATTGGCTTACCCGCGTGCTGTCAATGTTCAGAGACACTGGTGGTTTGTAGCGTCACCTGCTGGACAGGAGGCTACACTGTAATGCAGATTCAAAGACTGGTGTTTTAAAGGAGCGCGTCACCCAAAAAAATCATCATTTGTATATCTTGAAATTTTTTTTTGCATGTCTTCACTAGGAACGCAGAATCCAAAAACGGAGAAAATTCAACAACATCCGTTTACAGAGTCTCACACAACTACATCCAGTACAGGGGCGTAAAAACAGACAGCGCAGGCAGTGAGATTGTACTTGGACCCATGAGGTGGGGGGTGGGGGGCTTGCATATGATTCAGATTGTCACCTCAGAACTACACGTGTTCAAAGAGGAACTCATATTAATTTAAAAATGGTGCCATTTACTATAGGCTATATGGCCTAAAAATGCAAACCCATCTCCATCATGATTGTCTTTTCTTTTCTTTCTTTTCTTTTCCTTTCTTTTCTAAAATAGTTAGAAGCAATCTATGACAAAATGATCTGCTTATTCTACATGAACTACATGAACAGTGTTGGGGGTAGCGTTACAGTATTGTATTACGTTATAGCAGTAACAAAATAATATAACTTGTTACCAACAGGATTTCGGGTAATATTATTACATTTACAATGTCATGCAATGCATTACCACCCAAAATGAACTGTTTCCACTTGTTTCCATTTTTGATTCATCCACACTGATTCCCCACCGCTCTGCTTCCGCCAGTGCGCCAACAGAAAAAAATGGGCCTATCCCCCAAAGGTTATTGTGTCCTGCCTTTACAGACTAGCTATATTATAGAAGGGTGCCAGTGATCGGTAAATCTGGGTCATGCCATACTGTAGATTATCATGTGCGGTATGTTTAAATACCTGCATGTGTTTCCATTCACATCCCCTACAACTGCAGAGCAACGCCAATGCACCATCCCATTCTTATACATAACTCTCTCTCCAGTGCTGTTGTAGCTGACCGTCACCCCAGAAACCAGCAACTGGGTCTTCTAGCTCCGGTGTATTCATTTGGGTTCACCTAGGCAAGTGTGTGCATTTAAACTGTGCTCACTACCAAGACAGGCTATTCCTTCTTGTGTGATGCTGTTTATGCAATGTGTTTTATTGACTGATTGATTGATTGAATTTATGTGATAAATTTAAACACGGTACACAAATGTGCATACAGAATCAAAATTCATCAGGATATACTGCAATAAAGTCACGTGTTTTTTCTATTGTGTTCCTGAAGTATGGGCTAAGAGGCAGGCAGGAATAGGGACTGACATGTATATGCCACTAATATCCCATTTTTACACTAACACACCTAATAAAAACATAAACCAGCAATGTCATACAGGACAATAAAAAACACTTAAATTCAGAAACTAGACCAGTAACTTAAAACTGTCCTGGAAAGGATGTTTCACCATACTAGCTTACTCAACCTCCAGTTTTTAGATGGTTTTTAAAACTGCTCAGAGAAAGGGCAGATTTAGATACACTAGCACTTGTATTAAGGCCATGAGAGTCCCAAACATACTGAAATAAATCATTCAGACATAGACCTTGTACAATCATGTGTAGATCATAATAAGCTTTACCTGTTGAATTCTACCTTCAACAGGGAGCCAGTTCAACTCTTTTAAATGGTTTGGGCTAATACTCATACTTGGACTGAGATTTGGGATGACACTTATTGTGGTGAATCAAAGAGCAAATGATGAGCTTCAAACAGCCCGGAACAAAGTAATGTCTCCGAACTCTTTCACACCTGTCACAAGTGCTCAGTGTGAACCTGCTCTCATCTGTGGAGAGAACGGGCTGCTAGTGGCAGACCTACCAATTCTGGTGTTCTCTGGTGAATGCCAATCAAGCTGCTTGGTGCCGGGCTGTGAGCACAGGTCCCCCTAGAGGACGTCGGGCCCTCATGCCACCCTTATGGAGTCTGTTTCTGACAGTTTGGTCAGAGACATGCACCAGGAGCCTGCTGGAGGTCATTTTGTAGGGTTCTGGCAGTGCTCCTCCTGTTCCTCCTCACACAAAGGAGCAGATACCGGTCCTGCTGCTGGGTTGATGCCCTTCTACGGCCCTGTCCAGCTCTCCTCCTGTAATGGTCGGTCTCCTGGTTTCTCCTCCATGCTCTTGAGACTGTGCTGGGAGACACAGCAAACCCTTTTGCGACCGCATGTATAGATGTGCAATCCTGGAGGAACTGGACTACCTGTGCAACCTGATTAGGCTGCAGGTACCGCCTGGTGCTACCAGTAGTGAAAAGGACACTAGCAGAACACAAACTAGAGAAGAATCAGTCAGGAAGGATATGGAGAGAGCAACTGTCTGGCCACCACATGCAAAACCATTCCCTTTTTGGGGGTTGTCTTGCTTTTGCCTCTCCATTGCACCTGTTGGCACTTTGATTTGCACTAAAGCAGGTGAAATTGATTCACAATCACTTGTGCTTCCTAAATGGACAGATTGATATGCCTGAAGTTTAACTGACACTGTGACCATTAAGTGTTCCCTTAAACATGTCTCTCTTTTTTTACTGGGATAACTCTAAGAATTTGCTGGAAATGTACCCCCACAAATACACATTTGGCAACCAGTTTATTATGTACACCTGGCTAAAACTCATTCAGATTAACCTGTAATGAATCCTCCTTCATGAGGTTCATAATATTCAGGTTTGTTGAAACTGTTTTCAAGGGGTGTTTAACTATATAGTAATTTTGGAGGCTGTTGAATCACATACAAAGAGGTGCTTCTAATATTTTGTCCATCACTTTTATGTCATGGGGTGTAATCTCATTTAATTTGTTGAGGTGTCTACAGCTATCACACACTTACATTCTTTTCAAGACCTCTCCAAGATGATTTTTAAACAAATTTGAGACAATAAGAAGTTCAGTAGTTATGTTCCCGTGGGAGGTAGGAATATGGTAGGTAGGCTGTTGGGAGGTAAGTTAAAGAACAATGTAAAAAGACTATGAGGTGGAGTATTAAGTTTAAAATTTTGAAATGTGGACTTTCACAAAGAATACCATGAAGTTTTGACAAAAATAGCTTTAAGATGAATGCAATTAGAACAAATGTCCATGGCAATTGAGACCTTATAAAATCAAATTAAGACTAATGACTTTTAAGGCCTGAAGTTTGTAAAATTGAAGACATCTCAACACCTTCTAAGGACCTGCAGACACCCTGTTCATTGCATTTTTTGTGTGAACATTCATAAACTGTGATGTTTGTTAAAAGCTAGGTTGAATAAAAATAAGTTACTTG
Source organism: Epinephelus lanceolatus (assembly GCF_041903045.1). Lineage (NCBI taxonomy): Eukaryota > Metazoa > Chordata > Actinopteri > Perciformes > Serranidae > Epinephelus > Epinephelus lanceolatus. Next base: position 7,245,505 of record NC_135734.1, read on the forward strand.
TTTACATTCCTTTCTTGTAACAACACCTACACCTGATATTGATCCCCAATCCTTGCACGAATACTGCCTGGATGCCAATTAAATCATAAGTCAATTATTGATCCAGCTGGTCATTAAAAGCACCTTTTATTTATACAGTAATATTTACAAGTCACTTTGCAGATTAAGCATGTGGGAAAGGGTCAGGACAGAGCAAACACATATTAAGACCAAAACAGGTTGATCTTTGCTCAGATTACACTGATAAACCAATAGTAACACAAAAGAGAAGAAGACAACTAAAGACGTCGTTGTTGAATTAAAATATAGTTTTTCAGAACATACAAACAGTCCCTGAGGTGTTCGCTAACAAAGCCCAGAGAGCACTTAGATGTTCATCTCAGACTAGTTGTTTCAAAAGATATCCACTGATTAAAAAAAAAAAAAGTTTAGAAAAAATTTAACATGAACAGTTCAGTCAGACATTATAAAAACACTAAAGAACAGCCACTGGCAGAGGGTGCACTCCATAACATCTGAGTGGAAAATCTACAAACCACATACACCTGATGGGTAAAACCATCCCAACAGTAACATGACTGATGAAGTTTCTAGCTTCCTCTTACGCTCTAACCTGAGCTTTGTCGATCATTAAATTAAAATTGACACATTTAAATGTGATAATCTGGGAACAAGCTGGGCAACACCAGTATTATCCACTCATATAAAAACAAAAACATTGAACTTGAACAAGTAGTTGGGGGGCAGGCTACTACAAGTGCAGCAGTATTCATTATTCATCTACTCAGCTTGCTCTTCCCTTTGCATACACAGTATACAGATATGACTTCTCTCTAAAATAACACATTCATCATTCCCAAGTTTTAATGTCTTCCTGACAAACTGATGGGTTTCTTAACAATATCTCCCAGCACCAAAGCTTTTTTTCATTTTGTCTTTTCAGAACATGAAAAGTTTGACTAAGATCATGAACAGAGGTGGAAAAAAATCAGAGCCCTGCAAAATAACCCTTGGGCTGAGCAGATGATCATATGGGCAAGGAAATGAAAAAGGAGAGAAGAAAAACAAATGTGAACCTAAAGTTTAAGAAATGATTTTAAAATGTCTTTTTTTAAACGCTCCATGATAGTTAGTGGGTGATGGTCTTCACTTCTTGTAAACAAGACAAGGCTGTGGATGAGACATTGGGGCGGGGAGTTGATTGTGCTTGATGGAGCCCTTAGCTGTCAATCATCTCTGACAGTTCCTGCAGCAGGTCATCCTCTCCAATGCCAGGGTCAACGTCTCCCTCCAGATGGTCATCGGTGAACTCGCTGATCAGCTCCTCAAATTCATCCACAGCGGAGGTGGAGGTAGAGCGGGACGCAGCTACGCTCAGTCTCCGTGACTTGGGCTGGGTGGGAGACTTCAGGACTGAGCTGGAATGCACAGAGAGGCTTGTTATTAATTTAGTAACTGACAATGCTGTATTAGGGGCTGTGTCAGCCAAAGCGTATTTTTTCTGAGGTTAGCATAATTTTTTAATTCTTTGCAATAGGAGCGTCGTGTATTTATGCTACCTTACAAATGGCAACATGAACCGATATCAATTACTTGTTAAGGTTAGGGGAAATTTTGCCCAAATGTTTATTTCAGTGTTTCCCCTACCATTATATTACATTTTTCTGACTGAACCCAACCCGAGCCCGGCCGAACCCACAGCACAGCACTGTGCACACAGTCAATGGGGCGGAGCCTGTGTTGCATTCAGGCGCTGTTGTCACATACGTGAATAGGCCATAGCACAACACAGCAGCATGTCAAGTGGGCCGAACCCGAGCAAAATTTTTGATTTGTTATCTGAATGGTTAATATTCTATAAGAAACACTGTTTGGACTGATTGCTTCTCACTTGAAAAGGGATGAAATACTGGTGGTGTCCTGTAACATTTCTTTATACAGTTCGTTTTCTTTAACTTTGCCAGTAATTAATACATCATTCCCCACACCTGCTTACAGATATTTACTTTGTGATATCTGACATTACCAAGAAGTGAGTTTTCATGTTATTAAGTTGAAGTGAAAGTGAAGCTCTCTGTGAACCTTTACCTTTGGGGGACTGTACAGGCCTCTCTGGCTGCAGCAACGTTGACAGTCTGCTTGGCTTCTTGGCTCAGACTCTGTTTGAAGACAGGGACAGTCTGCAGCTCCTCTCTCAGTGGGCTGGAGCTAGAGCCTGAGTCCAGCAGGGTGCTGGGACTACGGGGAACAGCAGAGCTCAGCTGAGCCTCAGCACTGGATGACGGAAACTCCTGACAATGGAACAAAAGTTACAAGAGGTCAATAACAGCATTAGATTAATTAGACTCCCCTTCATACTTTATCTGCATATTCTTTCTTTGAATTTAGGATAAGATTAAATTCAATTAACTGTAGGCAGAATATAAAAAAGGGACCCAAGACATGAGTGAGATATATTAAAACCAACAGTGTAAATGGGCACATTGATCAATTTAACAAAACATGTCATTGTGTTACGGAAATGTTGAGTGGAAATGCATAGACAGAATGTGAAAGATACAAAAAACTACACAAATCTAGGTGTACAAAAATGCCACATTAGGCACATTTGATTCCTGCCGTGCCTGAGTAGGGCTGCTGCCTGGTCCGATGCCTGGGTCCTCCGATGTGAAAGCCCCCATAGGTACATTTGAAAAGGTCTTGGCACATATGATCACCATAACTGGCCCAACATCTCAACCTACCTGTCTGTCTGTGTGTGTTGTCTCCTGCAGTGGCTCTTTCAGTGCTGTGGAAGTAGTGTTCAGAGGTTTAACAGCAGCAACGGCAGATCGTTCTGCTCCCTTCCTCTTCTGGCCTGGTTTCACCTTTACGACAGAAGGCTTCACATTCAGCTTGGGCCTCACTGAAAAAGGAAGTAGAGTTTTAATGATGAGCAAATGCACAAACAATGAAACAATGAAGCCAGAGCACCCTGTGCTTTTCTTTCTTTCCTGTGTGGAGGATCTGTTACACATATGCACTTTTGGACAAACCCTGTCTGAAGCCCAGTTATGTGTATACATGGCCACACAATCAGGTTTCTCTAAACCCTTTACCCTAATTACTAGGGTCTGGGTTTCATGTTTACATGACATTTGAAATCAGGTGTATGCAGTAAGCCAACAATAACAAGGGGTACTTTATGCAATGCTACCGTGTCTCCTCTCTTCCCTCACTCGCATCTTCGCTCCTCCCAGCGAGGATGTGAGAGAGAGAGATTAGGAGGATGAGAGGAAGGACAAAGGAATCAAAGCTGTCAAATGAGAACTCTTTGAATCCACGATGTTGGTCTTAAGATACGTCACTTACTATGCCACATGTGGGAGTGTGGTATGCAAAATGAAGTATGTATGACAGTGAAAGGTGCAATACCTTTGGTGTCTGCAGTGGGTTCTGGGGATTTCTTCTGATTATTGTTCAGTGTTTTATCAGAAGTAAGGGCCTCTGCACCGGGAACCTGAGGAGCTGCTCTGGCCTGCTTGTCTGGTGACAGTGCAATGGAATTCCTTGTGTTTTTGTCTGGGACCTCCCTGGAGCTGCTGGGGCTCTGTGAGTCAGACTCTGGCTCAACATCCAGAGAAGAGGAGCACAGCTTCACAGGGACTGAGGTCACAGCTCTAACAGCAGCACCTCTTGTACCAGAAGTAGTGTTGTTCAGAGGTGAAGCAGCCTTAGTTTTGAGGGGGATCAGTTTTCCAACAGAAAGCTTTTGGGTGGAAGGCGTAGAGTCAGGGGCCAGAGTGGTGGAGGAAGGCGATGACGAGCCCAGGCATGTAAGACTGATTTTAGCAGGAGCCTTCCTCTTCAGGGCTCCTCCGCTGGTCTGTTTCTCAGAAGGCTCTTCTTCAGCTGAGCCCATGGCCTGCTCCTCCATTTCCTGTTTGCGAAGGCGTTTCTCCCGCATGATCTCCTCAAAGGTCTTGACCTTGACATTATTACTGGTGGCAGCACTGGTCTAGAAAGATACAGGAAAATTACCATCACAGAGTCAACAGAATAACAAGCAATCACAGCCAGTACTATAGTATCTTACAGACTGTACCTCAGTAGTTTTCAGTGGCTTCTCCGTCTCTGTGCTCCTCTGTGGCTTACCTCCGTCTGTGACGTTGCCTGCAGTTCAATAATTTCAAACATGGCATGTAAGATGAAGATCCGAAAATTAGTGCTGCACGGTATACCGGTACTAAAATAGCACCGCGGTACTAGAGTATTCCAAACGGTACTATACTGCATTTGGAAAATACCAGTACTTTGAAATTGATTCAATTCATTAATTTAGTTAATTTATTTTACTCAATTATGCACACAAACACCTTTTCCTGTTCCTATTGGAACACAGATTGCACAAGTGGTGTGTATGACAACACCTGTATCAACATTCGCAGCTGGCGCACATGAAAAAAGACACGAGAAAGTCTGCCTCGCAAAGGGAGACAACACGAGACAACACAAACTTGGTGGGACATTGAGTTACCAAACCGTGACGTCCGTACCGAGGTACTTACCGAACCATGATTTTTTTGGTACCGTTACACCCCTACTATTTATTGCTCTAAAGGTCTGTATCCAAAAGGACTTTTCCTTAGGAAAAGTACCGAAGAGTATCGAAAAGTATCCACATTCGTATTGGTACCGAAACAAAGATTTTGGTATTGTGACAACACTACCGAAAATCAATTCAATTTGAATGACATTTACAACAGCAGGATTAACAACAATTCTATATACATTCCTTGTGTTAACACACAGGGAACAACCCTAAAAAAATGTAGGTGCTGTCTTACTTTGGGAAGCAGGTTTCTTGATGCGCAGTAAGCGAGGCTTCTTAACACTGTTCTCCTCATTATCAGAACTCTTCTTGTTTTCAGCCTTCAGGGCCTGCTGGGCCTGAATCTTTGCTGCCTTCTCTCTGCGAATCTCCTCCAGAGTCTTTACTTTAACCTCCCCTATGTTTGAAGCCTCAGGATCTGGACCTGCTGTGTCAGACTCTCCCTTGCCCGGAGCTTTCTCCACAGTGTGCTTGGCCTTCTTAGCACTGGGCTTTTGTTCCTGCTCCTCCTGCCTTTTTTTCTTGGCATGAAGGATCTCTGAGAACGTCTTAACGTGATCAATGGAGACCTCTTTGATGGTGATGGCTCGCTTGACAGCCTTTGTGATTTGGGTTTTGTTGTTTGTTTCAGGAGCTACGACTGTGGGAACATCTTTCTGGCTCTGATGCTGAGACTTTGCTGCCTTCTCCTGTCTGATCTCCTCCAGAGTTTTGATGCGTATCTGCTCCGGAGCTTTCTTTGACTCCATGTTGGTCTCAGCTGTTGGGAAAGTTGACAACAATAAACAGTGTTTAATGAAAGAGCGTGATAAATATCTTCCCAGACAAAATAATGGACAATGTCAATTACTTCTTACCTGATGGAGTGGGTGTAAAAGACCTAGGCAATCCAAGTCTATCTTTAATAGGCTTCAAGGCTGTAAAAGCAAAAGAAAAGAGAGATTTTAACGACACATTTTTCATTCTGGACTTTTTAAATTATAAACTCCATCAAAACAACAGCCTGTTTTAGACACATATCATAGTCACATCGGTGCTCTTACCACCTTAAGATCAACTATTATCAGCATGATTTAGAGGAAAATGCTACATGTGATGTTGAGTGAATAATAATTTACTAGTTTTTTTTAAAGTGTTCTAATGCTCACCTTTCTGAGGGGGCATTAATGGATCGTCCTCACCCACAACTCTGCCCAGACGCCCAGCCAGACCCCTCCTCAGTGGAAAACCTTCTCCACTTATCACATCTACAGCAAGGACAAGTCATGAGCTTCTAATTGGTGCAATTAAGACAATCATTATTAGCACTAGCACTAAATTTGCTGATAAGGTTTAACAAGAGTGAAAATTTACCAGTGGCGGGTATCTTCCTTCCAAGTCTTTCAGCCAAACTGCCTCTTGGTCTTGCAGTTTCTTCAAACACTAGTGGACCTAGGTTAAAAGAAGGACCACGCTGGTTGAGAACCGGGTAATAATGATTTTACTTCTCGTTGGGATTGAAAGAAACAGTTAGTGTTCAATTAGTTAATTTGAATTGTTTTTTTGTGGTTAAATATAAACATTTATTTTTAGTTTTCAAAAGGTGGGTATCCAGACCAGATATCTTAGCATGGAAAATCCATGTTTCATTTCATCATCACATGAGAGACAGAGCCAAGTAAGACGCTGCTTCAAAGCAACCATGAGCAGTATATTTCAGTGCATAAGGCCTTAAGCGAATCACTGCCAATTATTATGTCTATTTTATCTGTCAATATCAATATTCCAGTCATTGTTTTATCCAAACAGTGCATTGCTACTGTACAATAGCAACAGCAGTCAAGCTAACTGTCAAGCTAGCATGTAGTTTCCTGGATTTATTTTTATTAAGACCCAAGGCAGGCTCTGATATTTCTTTAAGCTGATCACACAATGTATTTATGTGTCCCTGTTGAGCAAATTCATCACACAATTCCTTAAAATCATATTCCACCATAAGATACATTATGAAATTAGTATTTAGGTAGGATCTCAATCAAACTTGTTTTGTGTTGTTGTTTCTTTACCATCTCTCGCTTCGTAGAGGGGTGGTCGAAATAATGACTGGATGTTTTCTTTCTCTCCATTGGTCGAGGTATCAGGACTGTGGATGGGGTAACCAGCTCTCTTCATGCTGGCCTTTAGCGCCTTCCTCAGCCGGATCTCCTCCAGGGTGCTTACTCCAAAGTTCAGTGAGTCATCTGTCAAGACACACATTACACACCATAAAAACACCATCATTCCATAAAGGCCACAAAGGATTTGGCAGTAGTACAGCTCTGGGTGCAAATTATGCCCACTTATGTCTGCAAAATTTAAGCCACATCCACACTAATATTTTCATTTTAAAATGTTTTAAAACAAAAACAATCTCCATATAGAGAAGCATTTTAGCACAGTTTCAGAAATAATCTCAATCCATACCAATACGTCTTAAAACACATATCACATGACCATTCACAAACATTGGGCATGCGCTTTCTGGTGTAAACAGGAAGCAGGCGGTCTACTCTGCAGCTGGTTGCTTAGTTACAGAACATACATGGAGATCGCAAAAAGTAGGACCAGGGTTTCCTTTGCTTGTACCGACGATAAAGTGGAACTGTTACTGAAAGTAACATGAGTATAAGGCTGTCAAGGATGCAGAATATAGACTGGAAGTTGTTACAAAGCAAATATGGCAACATATCTGACCCATACTGGGAGCAGTATGGGTCAGCAGTGGAAGCCATGACAATGGGAAAGGAGTAAGGTTACCATCACAAATGGCATGTTGGCCTAGTTCTGCTGTTTTGGACTGACATGATGTGACTGATAAAACTCAATCAGAGAGCAAATGTGGGTGTCTGAGTCATTGTTTCCAAAAGTCTCTGTTTTTGCCCATCTAGACTAAACTTAACCCCTGAGTTTTTTAAAATTACTAAAACGCAGTCGGCAGGTTTTTTTTAAGTTCTCCGTTTAGGGGTTCCAAACAGCAGATTAATGTGGACATTGGGTGTAACCACAGCAATAGTTAAGTGATTTTAAACGAAAAAGTAATCATGTGAATGCAACCATAGTCTCTGAGCACAGTCTCACCTGATTTGGGTTTTCTCGGAGATGGGCCAACATCTCCCTCCTCTGAGAACTGATCTGGAAACAAGAAGACATGTGAGTGGTACAGACCACAGGAAAAATACTGTCGGGAGATGAGGACTAAAAAAGGAAGTAATTTTGAGATCAAATCCCTCTTACCATCTTCATCCTCATCATCATCTGCTGGATTGATCACCACAGGTGGGTGGGTGGGGCTGGGTACTGGCTCCTGAGTTTCTGTCTTGATGACGCTCCTGAGCTGAGGATTGGCTGCAGTGGGGAGAGGGGCAGGTGGCGGGGGGGCTGGTTCCTCATGTGGCTGTTCTTCATTCTTGCTTTGACCTGGTAGACATGCAATGATTATCATTACTGTCTTTCACATGTGGGTGTGAAATTGTCTTTAACTCTCTTCATTTCAATTCACGTGTGTTTGCTTCAGAAAAGTTCACTTACTTTTATCAGGTGGGACAAAGACGCCGTCAATGCAGCGGGGCCTTTCATGGAAGAAGGCACAGTGTGGCTTCTGGCAGCCGGCCAGCTGGTTCTCCCAATAACAAGGTATCTCCTTTCGTTTTTTCTATTTCAATGAAACATAAGTTTAACTCCATAAACTTTTGCATATATATGCAACAGCACAACTGAATTCAAAAGAGGGTAAAAAAAACTGTATGAAGATTTAGTGACTTAATCCTGTTTTCACACTTGCATACTGATTATGTTATTATTTCTCTTATCGACATATGGTATGATGACTGAACTCGGCAGATACTATCCACTAATTTTGCCGATGAAAAATCATAAAAGTGTTTGAAACTGAGCCATGTCTTACCATGCAGTTGAAATGGGGTATAATTAACAAATGAAGCTTACCAGACATTTCAATTCTCATTTTAACTAACAACTGCTTATGTAAGTAAATATTAATGGGAGTCTTTTACGGACTGTGTTTATTGTAATGTAGTATACTGATGGGCTTGTTGTGTGATTGCCCTTATAGTGCATTCAGTGTTCCTCCCAACAGATCCAGGGGCAGGAGTTGAGCTCCTGGCCCAGGTTTACAGGAGACATTTTCTATCCTTCGTTAATGGCCAATCAAGACACACGCAGCCTCGAGTGGGCAAAGCTTGAAGGAGATATTTCTGAGCCTTCTCCAATTGAAAAATTATATTTAAATCTTGCTTACTGTGATCTCCATGTGGCGAAACTTGCAGATAGCACGGAAGCAGCGTCCCTCCTGCCAGAGGTTGCAGACAGTCTCACTGCCCATAGCTGCTTCACAGTGTCTGAATGGGCAGCTGTCTCCCTGCATGACAAATGAAACACAGTTAAACCCCACTTTTCTTTCTGGTCACCAGTCATGTCAACTGGTTACACCATGTGTGAGTATATGTGAGCTTTGTGCTGAAACTTTGCTTACTTTAGTGCAGGTGGAATAGTAAAAGAAGTAGCAGTCATCTCCATTGTTGGTCATAGTAATGCTGGTATGCCTCTGGAGTGGCAGAGGTGGTGAGGTTACGACCTTCAAACCCAGCAGCTGGTTCTCTTTAGGGCCAACAGGACATAACACAGCAACACATCAAAAACAGAAATCCTCCTCTATTGCATCAATTCATGAACATGTCTGCACATGTAAAACTAATACCAGGAAGAGTAGATGCAGTAATTTCTCCATACAAAATAGAATAACTTGCTCCAACTTGTACATTAAGGAATCTTACTAGAATTAGGTACAATATCATCAGTAACCTAACATTTTAGGTTTCACACAACCTATCAATGAAAAAGTCTTTGGAAAAACAATGACTACAAGGTGTAAAACTGGGGCTAGGGAGAGAGGGAAAGCGCAGTCATCTTAAGGCAGCAGTGCACTTCTGATTGAATAGCCTTGTGTAAATTTGAACTCAATTCAACCATGGTGCTGTTAAGAAATGTCCACAAATGTTTGATAGGATAGGATAGGAAAACGATGTGACCTGTTGACCAATCAGTGATGTTTTTCTGAGAATTAAATATAAATTTTAAAATTGTCTTTTTTTTAAGCGTGGTGCCACCTTTACCTGAGGGGGCTGAGAAGTTGTCTCCCTCTTGAGTGCACTGCTGGTAGGGTGTCTCCGGGGTGGTATGGAGTCCTGAAGGAACACTTGATCCATGAGTTAAGAGGTAAAGGGGGGTGGGTCGCCCAGAGACACTCGTCTTCCTATGACATCTCTTTTCTGAGACATCTTTATCTCCGCCAGACTGCTAAACATTACTGGTGGTGGATTCAATAGAGTCCTTTGGGGATTTTTTTATTATTTTTTATTAATAAATGAATGAAAGAAATAGGGGAACATGAACAGCCAGGAAAGAAAAATAGATCCAAAATTGCTTTGATTGATGTGGCAAAAAAAAGGGATGGATGGTAGGTGAAAAAAATCCTCAGCTTCTTCTTGGACTTGGACATTTTGCACACTTGGTGAGATTTGGGTGGTGGCAGTAGAAAAAAATTTGCCAGGATTTTCAAGCCTGTTGAGATTTTCAGCCAATGCTGAAGCGGGGAAAAAAAAATCTTCTGGCAATGTATGCTCATGAGGGGGGGGCAAGCTATCCTTATCCAGGGATTCCCACAAAGGGCCAAGAGGATGGTTTAAAACCTACAAAATCAATCAAAAACACTCCCCAGGGAACTGAAAAGGGTGTTATTAACAGAGAGACAGTTGTGCACAAATACAGAGGAGACAGATGGACATTTCCACACAGGGTACATTGAGACAGATATGCCCTCAATAAAGACTCCAAAGCAAAGTGGAATTTCGTTATAACAGGAGTCCATGTCAGTGGACAGACTCACTGTTACTGCACTACATTATCTACCCATGTTTACATATTTCAAGTATCTAATCCAGAATAAAGAAGAATTAATTGTGCAATTTTAAGGAGTCCAGGCCTGGGTTGTTTACTTCCCCAAGACATGGAGGCCCTCCTTTGACACTGATGATCAGCCTTAAGAACAACACTGGCTTCCATTTTAAGGAACGGGAAAATATGGTCTACAGAAGCAACAGAACACTTACACTGAAGACACATTAACAGAATAACAATAAGGATTCAGAAAGTTTCTAACTTGCATTGCAAGTAAAAGAAACACTTTTCCTGGAGCCACAGAAGTGTGAGATCTTAAGTTAAATTACGGACAGAAACCACTGAGACAGCTAACCAGTCGGCAAATAACATACGTCACAGGTCACCTTCAGTGTTGGTTCAAGATGTGTAGTCAAAGCTTAAAAACCAAGACAGACAAGAAAACAATCAGATACTTACTGTTGAATATTAAAAAGTAGCCCAGAGCTAGCTGGAACAAACTACGACCAATTCCCGGCAGTGATGGAAAGACACTACTATAATCGTAGAGATAAAAACAAAATATCTATGATTGTTACGTTATAGAGATCGGCAAAAAATTAGATAGTTCAATAGCGTGGCTTCGGCTGTTTCTTTTTGTTAGCTTGGCTACCACTTGCGATATTGTGCTAGGGAAGTTTAGGGTTGTTTTAGCTTATGCTACAAGCAGAGGCCTACCTAAACCACCAATTCCTCGCGACCTTCTCGTTAGCGTTCAGTAAACGTTAGCTAACGCTAGCTATTTGTTGTGAGGCGGCTGGTTGTTTCGCAATCGTGGTGCTGATATTTATCATATTTAAACACTACAATATAACAGCAAATATATTATGTCAACAAAGTGTACGGTGTTTATTACCAGTTTCGGGTTTAAAAATATTTTAAAAAGTTGTAAAATGTAGGAAAGACCTCGTCCCGGTTCGTTGACTGTCGCTGCCGTACTAAAACCACAGCAAAATGGCGGATATGGAGTGAAAACTAGGAGGGTGGGCCACACAGTATGCTGCGTTCAGGTACAGCGGAAAGACTGTTAATTCGACGACTTTACTGTGCTGGGATTAACTGCTGCCATGATGTGTATTTTTTCGCGCAATTCGGAGTGAAATATTGTACTTTTTAGTTTACGTCGACCAACTACGAAATTATACTCAATACTTCTGCATCAACAATCCAAAGATATGGCACGATGTCCTTACTTACATACTCTATGTTATTGTGCTGACAAAACTTGATGCATTCACACAAGTGGATGTTCAGTGGAAGAGTTTATGAATACTTCTTCCACCACTGGCTTCTCTGAGTGTTGGTTCAATTAAGTAAATGAATTAATATGAATTAAATGCGACAGCTCGACCGCGTTAATTCCATTCACGGTGCAATAAATATTATTTCCACAAGGGAGCAGTGTGAGCTCCTATGTTATGTGGCTGATGTGCCTGAATGCCACCTTTACGGGATTTGGAGTAATGTGTAGTTCACTTGTATGTGGTAAGTGGAAGCCTCAATGCCTAAATGATTTGTATCATTTAGAAAACATATAAACATTTTGTATTTATGCCGTAGATGGAGTCAAGTCAGGTCAGGCCAGTTTCATTTATGCTGCAAAAATAAAAAGGCTATAGAAATATTTACATTTACATCTTAGTTTTGTTTTGTCTGTTTGTTTGTTTACAATAGGCTTTCTTTCCCTTTCCTTTTTTAGAGGTTCACTCTTTCAACCAACTAAATTCATTCAAATTTTAATTTAGTTATGCCACTACCTACTTAGACAGAAGAGATGCAAACAAAACCAAACTTTCTATTCCAGTGATTATGATACCTTCAATAACAGTCGTACCTCTGTCACAATAACAAAAAAAATGTCCCACATAATGTCTTGCTTACTGCTTGCCTGTGAATTTCATAATTAGTTTTCTGCCTTTCTTTTTAATTTTTTATCAAAGATGTGCTTTACTTTGACACACTTGCCACATGTAGCTACAGAGTTTTTTTTCTGTTTTTATATATAGGCTACATGAATTCTTCAAAAATAAGAATATGCCTAATAATGAAACAAAAAGCCCCTGGTCTAATAATCTGTCTTTATGTTAATGCATTAAAGCCCCTGGAAAAAAATATAATATCGATCATAATGTACGTACGTAATATTGTCAAGATTCGTCCCATTCTCTCCATGACTAATGCAGAAACACTGCTTCACGCTTTTGTCTCATCCCGATTAGATTATTTCAATACACTTTTCTCTGGCTTACCAAATTCAACCATTAGGAAACTACAACTCGTTCAGAATAGTGCTGCCAGGATATTAACCAGAACCAGAAAATTTTACCATATCACCCCTGTTCCTATTTCATTACACTGGCTCTCTGTACACACTAGATCGGACTTCAAGATTCTGCTTTTATCTTATAAAATATTACACGGACTTGCACCATCCTACTTATCATCTCTACTTACTCCACGTTTATCAATCAGGCCTCCACGATCCCATAATGTTGGTCTCCTATCCAACCCCAAAATTAATAAATCATCAGCAGGTGGTAGATCCTTCTCATACCGAGCCCCTCTCCTCTGCAACCGCCTTACCATTCAAATCCGTGAAGCCAACACAGTCGATTCCTTCAAAAGTAAACTCAAAACACACCTTTTTGCATCTGCCTTTAACATATATACAAGTGCCAATGTTTTGGTTTTTTTTTTGCTTTGTTTTCATTTTGTTTTGTTTGTTTATTTTGTTCTACATAGTCATTTCACTTGTTTTTATGTATTTTATTTGTTGTGTTATTTGTAATTTGCTTATGTGTTTTTATGTAGGCTACAGCCCATTGAGGCATTTTTTGTGATTTTGGGCTATAATAAATTTTGACTTGACTTGATCAGAAATAGGGATGTACAATAATACTGGCACGTCATTGGTATCAGCCAATATTGGCTTTAAAATGAGCTATTAAACCTGGCCAACATGCTTTTTCTTAATTTGCACAACAAATGAATATTACATACACTGGAAAGTATTGTATTTCATGTCTCCATCTGCTGGTGGACCATCATGATAAGAATATGCATGCATAATATGATGTTAATTCTCAGTAACATTGATCATTTTGTTACAGTGCAATGTTCTGCTGGGAGACCTTTGGTCATGGTATTCATGTGGATGCCACTTGATGCCCTCCACCCACCCAAACACCGCTGTGGGCTAAGTATCCCCCCCTCATGGCAACGATATTCCCTGGTGACAGTGGCCCCCCCAGCAGAAAAATGTGCCATGCCACACCACAAAAACTGCTCAGGAATGGCCTGAGGAACATGACAAACATCTCAAGGGATCTTCCTGGCCTCCAAATCTCCTTCACCCCAATCTGATTGAGCATCTTGGGAAGTGCTGGTACCCCACCTCACAACTGACAGGTCTCAAATGATCCAAAGCCAGCACCCCAGTGCCGGACACCACAGGGCACCTTCCAGAGGTCATGTGTCCATGCCTTGACATGTCAGAGACAAGTCCGATCCAGGGAGGTCCAACCGTGGATTAGGCGTAGCCAAGTCGATGCCTTTAGCTTTTAGTCATGTTCCTCGGGCCATTCCTGCACAGTTTCTGCAGTGTGGCATGGTACATTTTCCTACTGGAAAATACACCATGCCATGCAACCAACCATGGTTGGGCGCTGCCAGGTGCCTAAGTAGTGTTGCATTGTATGGAAAAGGGATACTTCAGCTGCCAGTATCTAGTTTAACAGAGGCATTTAAATGAACCTAGGTCAGGACAGAGCTCTTGTTTTCTGGGAGTAAGGACGTGGTAGTTAGGAGTGTAGCTCCAAATCCAACCAAGGGGAGGAAATGGAACCCAAGATTGGCAGTTCAGGAGGCAGAGGCAGCTCTTAAGGCCCTGACACACCAAGCCAACGGTTGGCCATCGGTCAAAGTCGGGCCGTCAGTGAGTGTCTGTCGCCCTAGTTTTTGTGGTGTGTCCCGCACCGTCGGCACTTCGGCGTCGGCGGCTTTTCAGCCGATTGAGCATGTTGAATTGGCGGCGGAGCTTGTTGGTGAGAGAGATCACTCTGATTGGCTGTTCAGGTTTTATTTCCTTGCCCCTGTAGCGAGTGAATCTGCCTGTAGTGACCCTACAGACCCGCTGCTTCTTCCACTTTAACCTGAATAGCTGCAGCATGACCAGAGGGAAGCACAGCCAGTTAGCTTCCGCTAGCCTCCCAGCTAGCCCCGGCTCTCCGTTTGGATCCAACCGGAGCACCGAGCCCTGGTTTGTTATTCAGGGTAAAGTGGGAAGAAGAAGCGGGTTTGTCAGACAGCTGAGTGAAGTGGAGCCTGTGGAGGAGACACCAGGACCGTCTGGATGTAATAGTCTGTGGAGGTGCTGCAGTGCTTGGCTGCACAGATAGGAAACCCCTCGGCTGACAGGATGTACCACTCTCTCACTCCGCTACTTTGTTTATCTCATGCATTTCTAGGACTTCCGGTTTCCCTTTTTGCGTTATTTTCTCTCACACAGGCGCAGAACGTACGTGCTACCTAGCCATCGGATGTAGTCTTTGTAGTGTGTTCAAATGCAAGTGGCACAGGGCGACGTGAGGCAACGTGAGGCGACATAGACAACGCAACAGTTGGCTTTCGTTGTCGCTAGTTCTTTGATGTCGGTTTGGTGTGTCAGCACCTTTAGGCATGCAGAGATTGTAGGTAATGTTGAGTTTGGCCAGTCTCAAGCAGTCTCAGATAAAAGAAAGCTGGTTGTGGAACAGATATGTAGACAGGCGGAGATATTAAGGGGTGCAAAGGTAGTGGCCCAGGCTAAGCAGGGACAGTGGTTGAATTGGGAAAGCGTAGAGAAGAGGAAGCTTAGTTGGACGGACCTGTGGAGTATGGAGGAGAATCGTATTAGATTCCTGGTAGGGGCTACATACCACGTTTTACTAACCCCCCAGAACCTAAAACTGTGGGTAAATGGGGACCCATCATGCCCATTGCGTTCAGGTACTGCAACCTTAAAGCATATTTTGTCAGGCTGTAAAGTTAGCTTGTCACAAGGCCGATGTACATGGCGACATAACCAGGTGTTGAAAAGTTTAGCTGTAGGCATCGAAGGGAAATGAAGACAGGTAAATTCAGAAGGTTCAGTCCAGTGGAAGTGGGGTGTAGGGGATTCACAGCAAGATCAGCTGTCTTGCTCCTGGGGGAACTCGGAGTGCAGGGACAGAGTTTGAGGAAGACAGTGAAGGAAATGTCAGATGAAGCAGCTCGAGCTAGTCAGTGGATTTGGATGAGGAGGAACAATGTCAGTTGGGGGCCAGCAGGGGGAACTACTAAGCAGGGTACATAACTCCTTGAGATCAGGTGGATAGATCCACCAATCAGTCCTCTCAGGAGAAAATCCAGGAAGAGGAAGGTTATTTAAGTGTGGGAGTGGCCTATTTGAATCCCTTTTGTTTGAGACCATGCTGCAAGGTGAGTGTGTTTGCTGATCCTGTGAGTTTATCTTCTCTATCTACTTTAACTTTAGCTTATATCGGAGTTATGCTATGTAGCGTGTGAAATGTATGGTGAATGTGCTAGGAAAGGCAGTATCAGCATTGCTTCTACCTGGAGCTCACATAAACGGAGCCTGGGTTTGTTGAAGGTGGCAGTGCTGTTTGGGCTGAGAAAGCCATGTGTAGGTAAGGTAAAGGAGGTTGTTGGGTTGGTGCGGGGAGCAGTGAGACCTGGCATTAGGGGAGGGTCTCTGGAACGCCAGAGATCACTATCTAGCCTCCTGGAGGTGTCGTGGGACCAACAAGATGAAACACTGGTGAAAAGAGGTTCCCACCTGATGACCCCAAAGGCATGTTAGTTATCACTGCTCACTGGTCTGTATAGTTAAGCCTTGCCATAATAGCTTATCATATGGCTTAGGAGGTTGTTCATTGAGTGCTGATCCTTTCTCTAAAGCACAAACTTCTTGTGTTTATTTGAATGAACTGGGGGGCCACTGCCATTGGGCAGTGCTGCTGCCATGAGGAGAGATACTCCATCTGCAGAGGTGTTCAGGTGGGTGGAGCACATCAAGTAGCATCCTTGAGAACTTCTTGACCAAAAGTTCCTCAAGAGAACATTGTATTGTAACAAGATGTATACACACATAGAGAGAGCTGATAGTTTAACCTTAAATAATACCTTGAATAAAAGTTGATTATATTTTGTATTTTCAATATGATTTTTCAAATGAACTGAAGTAGACAAATAAATGTAGTGGAGTAAAAAGTACAATATTTCCCTCTGAGATGTAGTGGAGTATAGGTATAAAGTAGCATAAAATGTAAATACTCAAGTACAAGTACCTCGGAACCCTCTAAAATTTGATGATGGCAATTGCAAAGTATTCTGTTTCTACTCAATACTAATTACTAATTACTACTAAAGTTTTTAAAATCACAATTCATAATTAATCTTGGGGAATTTTTTAAGGGTAGATCATATGTGAGAGCGCATTTTTTTTATTTTTTTTTTTAAAAAAGCATCAAAATAGAGCTTGTTCATCAAAAAAGAAAAAAAAAAAAAGAAAATGCTGGAGGAGGACCCTCCTACAGAGGACCTGGCTAAGCCCCCTATGTCCTTAAATTCTAGAAACGCCCCTAGCTCTGTTGTTCATTTCAGATGGAGAAAATCCCGTAACTAATTTCTGTGGCTTATATTGGACAACTATGCTAACAAGTGGTTCATGTACTTGAATTCATAGATGTGTAATAAGCTTGTATTACATTATTTTGTTCATTATTTTGAAAAGTAAGAACCGGAAATAGCGTCTATTTTATTTTGGTCAGTATGACAACAGTTTCGTTGTACAGAGTTTGACACCAGTCTTATCAGTTGCGTGCCTGGCTGTTTCTCTGCCGCCTGCTGAGAGTCAGTAGCTGTTGTATCGCTTGCCACTACTCGAATGCAAACTGAGTAACTTTAAGATAGCTTCGTAACGATACTGAACACTTTAGGAGTGAAACACAAACTGCTTTCTACTTGTTGCACGTCTCAATGGACACTGCTCAGGTGGGTGAATTAGCTGAATACCCAGGTTGACATGAGTTAGCTTTAGCATGTCGCTAGCGGGGATTTGCTAACAAGGGCAGGGCCAGTTAGCTGCAAGGTGACAAACAGGTAACGATAGCCAGTTCTTTGGGTGCTAATGTGAACGACAATCCGTTTACAACTGGCTAACTATATTATAGCCACTATCTGTGTCATTGTACGTCCACAGAAAATGATGTCCGGATTTTCTCTGGACCTGGGACCCTTGAAAGAACCTCTTGGATTCATTCGTGTCCTAGAATGGGTAAGTCAAAAAGTACCTCAGAATGTCTCTAAATAATAGTTGCAAGGTATTCTTATCTGTGTTTAACCACCATATATACTCTGCATTCCTCTCATTTGATTCTCGTGATGTTGATTTTTTTCTAATAGTCCATTCCACTCATTCCTTGTACTAGACCTGAAGTGTCGGTGTTGCAGTGCACAGACTAAAGTGTAAAAGCTGTAAAAGCTTTGGACAACTGTTGCAGGTTACCCTCTTTCTGCTTTATTGATGTGTAACCTAGGAGTCTTTTTTTCTCTGAGTTGAATTATGCTAAGGTTTGTGCTTCTACAAAACATGTAGCTACTCATTTCACAAGTGAAATATTAACCTAAATGAAGAAATCAACGTTCTGTGGTAAACACTTTAGACTCTTTCCATAGTGCACTTGATCACTCACAGCTGTGGACTAAATTGGAGGCTGAAACAATTACCAGGAAATACCAGAATATTGTGACTTCTGTATTGAAATGGTCTACCTAAGTTAATAGTTGGTGCATGTAACAGTAGTGATGTCGATACCATGTGTTGTTACAGAACCTGTGAACCAGCTCTATGTGGCTGTTGTGATGCATACCATCTGTTGAGAATCAAATAGCTTGGATATATGTGCTGCTGCTCAGTAGAGCATGCCTGAAATATCACTACCCTGAGAGGCTGTGCGATTGACTTCATAATGAGTAATTTGAATGCACCCTATACTAAAAAAAGAAAACGGTCCAGGCATGCCCCCTCTAATGTGACTGCTAATACTCGTAGTGCTCTGTATTTCTGGTTGATGCAGACAACTGTGCTAACTGCCCCGATACAGTAGGCAGTGCTGTGTGTATTTAAGGCGTGTGCCTGTGAAGCAGGTCCTGTTGGTAATTAACATAGAGCAGGTATTATCTGCTGCTGTGAAGAAAAGTTTTACTCCAGGAGCATGAGTTAAAAAGCCTGGCTTTCTATTTCACCACCAAACGTTATTGAAAAACACTCTGTATGTCTAACCACAATACATTCAACATTAAGCCAATCTCAGCTGTCATTGGGCAAGAGGTGGGGTACACCCTGGACAGGTCACCAGACTATCACAGGGCTGACACATAGAGACAGACAACCATTCATGCTCCCGTTTACATCTACTGGCAATTCAGTCTCCAGTTAACCTGCATGTCTTTGGGCTGTGGAAGGAAGCTGGAGAACCAATGCATTTCCAAAAAGTAAATTTGAAACAAAATGTTGGTCTGTATGGGTAATACAATTGACTGTTTGCCTTTGTTTACTCTTGCAAATAGGTTTGCGTAACCTGGGGTGTTTGCTTACAGCCTATCTAATCATTTAACTGCTTGTGTCTCTCGCCCATCTGACTTCTTTTTAGCAACACTGCTATGTTCAAAGATTTCAGCAACCGATTTTTATCACAGCAGACATTTTGACTTGTCAGAGCATTAAATGCACAGGTGTAATTGATAATGTTAACGATGGCTCTGTTCTGTTAAGTGTCCAAGTCAGCTATTCCAGTAAGCCAGTATGCACAGTGGACCTCCCCTCAGGGCAATGTGAACATGATTTACCATATAAAATACACTTGTGCTTTTCCTGCTATGACATGTCAAAAAGTCTTACATGAAAAAGGTCTATTAACTCAATGAGTACAGTGTAGTTATCAATAAAATAATAAAACCAGCAGAATATTTTTTAGTGCTGATAATACTTTACATTTGGCTTATTGCCTTGCATATGAATTTACTGTTGAAGAGGAAAGTTAAGGTCTCTATTTTTAAACTGGAAGATTTTCTGAACAGAGCAGGTAGACACTAAGTTCACTTAGTTGGAACTGAAAAGGTGTCAAAGTCTGACAAGGCAACACTCACCAGCTAGGAAAGGGCCAGAAAAGAAAAGATACAAAGCACTATATTAACAAGCAAACAGCAACAGCAGTCGTGGTTAAATGCTTTGGTTTACATACTGGAGCCCAAAAACTGCACTGAACTTGGGCCTGTCTTTATAGCTACTTTTAGTTGACAATATATTGCCACAGAAATAATTGTAATAAATGATAATATTGTCATTTTAAGACCATTTTATGCCATTGATGTAATGATAATATAATATCATAATAATGGAAGTGCACCCTTTTAAAGAGTAATGAACCTTTAATTCTTAAAGATATTCTAATCACTAGTGCTTCCTGAATGGACTGATTGATATTCCTGAAGTTTCACTGACTTGGTTTTATACTGTGACACTTAAAAGTTTTTTTGAGCAGTGTTTTTGACCACTACGAAAATTGTCTTCAATGCCCAGCACACTTCCTGGGAGCCTGGAGCAGACGAGGACAAAAGCAGTGTGAAAGCAAAACGTATCTCAGCATAGGCCTTTTTTTTTCTTTTTCATTTGGCATAGGTGCTGTGCCCAAGTCTTACAATGGTTAGGAAAACCCTGTTGTTTATGCTGGCATCATATTGGCTAAAATGTTGGTGACAAACACGCATGTTAAGACAATATATGGACATTCGATTTATGGACGTGGCCACAATAGTTTTTGCTGACCTTGACTAACATCTCTCTTAAAATACAGAGATAATATGTAATACACCATCCACACCAACACTGGGGTGCGGGGTTTGCAGTGACGCTAATTCGCATTTATTACATGCTTAAGAAGTAACAGTCCAGTTTTATCTACCAGATGAACTGAAGGCTTCCAGAAGGGCAAAGTGTTACCCTTAGCAACCAAGTTTAAGTCAGACTCTTCCATGTCAGCTTTCAGTACCTGCCAGGTATCAGTTTCTGGTGCTATGGACACATTTTGTTAGGTATTGGGTTTTGATTTGTAGCCAAAGTAAGACCAAACTCTAGGCTGCAAATGTCTCTCCAGAACATCAAAACAGTGAAAACAAATGCTGTGTCCAACTGTCCATGTTTTCCCACAATCAGTTCTAAGGTTTACCATCTATTTTTGGTTAAATATATATGCATTTTCTCTCTGGTTTATTGTGGTTTATTGTTTCCCTCTAAGCACAAAGAGTTGTTAGTGTCAGAATCTTGTGTTTGCATAGGGCTGCTACTGTTGAGTTTGAAACATGGCAGTCAGTTTGGTGGCTCTGCTTTTTGAGTTTAAGGGCCTTTGCTTCTTTGAGATAGACACAGAGCTTTCAAATCGGATTTTCACAGCTGTAGACATTGCTGTTCTGTAGTTTTTCTGTTTCCAATTTCTCCAGGCAGTTCAGCGAGTTGAATTTGTCATTAGTTTCCTTCAATCTCAAGGCTGAAATAGACAGAATTCTTCCATGGTGAGGCATTCTTGGTATTCGAGTGCTCCTCTACTGTAATGCTCTTTAGAGATGTTTATAATTGATATTACTAAATGTCAAAATGGTCTGTGTGCCACAGCCTGTAAACATGGACATTTGCCAGGATCAACAGTTTTTCACAGTGTCAGGTGGAGGGTGGTCACCAGGCTGGGGTCTGGCTATTTTTGTAATCATGACCATCTAGATCAGTTGTTGGTCACTTACTGTGCCATATGTTCTTGTGATGTGCTATACACAAATAACGGTTGTTGCATAAAATGTAAATTGCTAGTGTCAGAACCTTGTGAGTGGATACTGCTGGGGTATCTGTTATCTACCCTTCCACTCCCTGACCAGAAGAGGTAGTGAGGAATGCTTCAGTCAGTCTGTAGGAGGCTGGGTGGGATACTGGACTCTGGACAGGGAACCCCCCCACCCTGTCTGGAGAGTTTATTTGAGGTGCTGTCAGAATGGCCTGGGTGGGTCAAACAGGGCTGAGATGAAAGCTGAGAAATGTTGTGGAGATCCAGAGAAACCTGAAAGATGAAACCCATTCCTGAAAATCTTTAGTGGGCCGTAAGCCTGCTAAACACTGAACTGCAGTTCTCTCAGTGTGTTTCTGTTGTTTATCTCACTCTCTTTACTCCACTACTGCAGCCTGTTCACCTCAGTGCCTGGCCCTGTGCTTTGGCCCACTGTATACAAATGCTATGTAGCTGAAAGGATCCTGATGATTTGGGAATGTGTTTTTGTAGATGTGGGTGTAAGTGAACAAAGGACATTATTCTTGAGAGAATGTACGGAAGCAAGAATCACATGCTCTAATCAGAAGCGTTTCATTGGGGGAAGGATGTCCTGAAAAGAGGGGGAATGAAGGGGGATAAGGGGGGGCACTTTGTCACACAGCGTTCCTAGATACTCTAGTGCTTTTCATCAGGACAGTTATTGCAACACCATTGTTTGATAATGAGAAAAGAACAGTTTTCTTGGACTGTCTCATCATATTGTGACTTCAATATAGGGCTGGGCTGGTCCTGTATAAGTTTTTGCTCATTAAAAGTGCTTTTTTTTGCCACTGACCAGTTCAGATCGCCAGTGCTATCTCTGTAAATAGCATACTAAGCGTTTCCCTTCACTTCACTTCCTCCCGGCTGTGTGTGACGTCATCTCGCGAGAGCTTTGCTTGTTGCCGGAAGAAAACAGGGTATGATATATACGAGGGCAAAGTATGCAACAGTAAATGTGCGTCTCGGAGACAATTCTAGGTATCAGTATTACATGCATAAAGACATATTAGTTATACTTACTTGATGGATAGTTGACCATTTGGTCCCTGTGGTTTTGGCCGCCTCCTCCAATTTATTTTGGGCACATGAAAAAAGGTATCCAGCACTGCCCTGTTGATCAGAGGGGGGAAATTCTCTAACATAGTTACACAGCGTTTGGTAGTTTCTGTATCATCCCAGGACACATCGAGACCATGAATATTGGGCAACAGGTCCCATTCGTTGCAACACAGACATTCTTCCTCTGGGGGCATGGAGTCACAGCAAGGAGCACCACCAGTCCTCAGAGATTCGCGTTCGTGCAGCCGCTGCTTCACCCTCGTCTGCTCGTTGGCCCTCTATCCTTGTCTGCTCTTCAATTTGTAGGAGCTCCTCGTCCGTATACTCGGGCTCAAATAAGTACGGGCGGCCATTGTAATAAAAAGGCTCATCTTCATTCTCGAAATCGGGTAAATATGCAGCCATGATACCGATGCAGTAAAACTCTCAACTGTACTCCGGGACAACCAGCGCCACTCTGAGCGGCGCTCAGCATGGCTCCTCTGTTTTCTTCTGGCAACAAGCAAAGCTCTCGCGAGATGACGTCACACACAGCCCAGAGGAGGTGAAGGGTCAGGGAAACTCTTAGTATGCTATTTACAGAGATAGCACTGGCGATCTGAACTGGTCAGTGGCGAAAAAAAAGCACTTTTAATGCGCAAACTTAAATGGGACGCATTTGCCCCCATATCTACCTCGCGGCTGCCGCCTGCATCCGCCTCCCTCAATACTGAACCAATTTTAAAATGAGTTGTACCTATGAATCATACGCACACATACACATGGGGAAATAGGGCCCAGGTTGAAAAATACCGAAGTTATCCTTTAAGCCAGGCAGGGGAAGGCCAAAATCTCCGAAAATGAGCAATCGTCACTACTTTGGTCTTAGCCACTCTATTTCATCATAAACAACCCAGAAATGGGGCTCAAACTGCAAAATACTGGACTTCTCCTTTAAGGCTTAAAATTACATATAATTAATTGCGTGGACACTTTGAGTGACAGGCTGTCTGCCGATAGTGTCCTTAGGTTCTCAGTCAGATCCACTCCTCGCTCTTCCACAGCTCCACCCTCTGGTCCAAATATGGTCACTTCTGGCTCTAAAAACACAAGATGACATTGGCCGAAATGTCAAACTTGAGGCTTCATACTAAGAATCCCCACACCAATGGGTGACATCACAGTAGCTTCATCCATTATTTTTACAGTCTATGATCGAAAGGGATGAGATCAGAAAGTGATTGATTACAACAGTAACATTTAATGCTTTTCTTTCCTGTAAGCACTGTATCAATAGTTAGAAGCTAAGTTTGTGAGGCCATTGCATTTCCCTACAAGTAGACATGAGTATTCCAGCCTTAATGAAACTCTTCATATAATTTCTTCTGACTTCCCACATATTAGTTACCTGGGTGGCATGCCTATTATGTGTGCCGGTGTTGGCTGTGTGACAGAGAGCTGCTGTATGAAACTCCACTCTGCTCTGTTCCTATTTGTGTCTCTATTATTGCACATAATGTCTTCCTAAAAAAAAAATAGGAATATCCTAAAAATAGGATAAAACGGCATCAGTCAGGTTCTCAACAACATTGTAGTCAACTTATCCTCCGTTTACAGATATAGTATCTTAACAAGGTTTTTCCTGGCTCAGAAAGGACCTTTGGTGCTACCCAAGGGTGTAAGAGGTTTTTGGGAGCGATATCATATCAGTTGGGTCGCCCTTAAGGGTTAGGCTTATAAATGCTTTTGTACAATGTGGATTGCACAATTTCATCACAGTACCCAGTAGAATACTGCACAAGCCTGAAATTGTGGCCCGAGCCCAACCCTGCCCAATGCATTCAGGCCTGAGCTCAGTCCAGGTCCCACAGCCAACAACATTTTCCAGCCTGTCCCAAGTTTCAACATGGTTATTCATGCTGCAGATGAAGAGAGGCTGTTCAAGTCTCGTCCAAACCTTGCTGCCAAATTCATTGCTAACATAAGAAATTTGGCTAAAACGGACGCATACTGGCTGTATTTTAACCCAAACCTGTTTTACTAATACACTGAAACTCCTGACTGCAGTTTGTGCTTCACCGCAGTTGACTCTCCGACGACCCTAGAGTGGCATCACAGTTTTTCTGCACAGTCAGTTTATGTTGAGGGTTGGAGGAAATGGCCTGGGTTCCCTCCTGCTTTCCATTCTTCCTGCTGGGGTCTGCTCTGTGTCAGCATAGTTGAAGATATCAGCTTGTTTTTCTCCCTTCAGCTTTTTGCTGACATTCATTCTTACACAATATGAAAAACAACCCTTAAACTGGGCTCAGACAACAGGAGTTTTGGGCCAGTTATGCCTGATTCCACCCAGAATACAACTGAAGGAGGGATCTGGACTGGGACTTTGGTGGGTACCGATGTTTGGCCCAGACTATCTGGTAATGTTGGAGGTTTACAGATCCAGTCCTTAACCTCCCGAACTGCATACAGATTAATTGGGGCTGCCCTGATCTTTTCTAACATGTTTGATATTTTGGAGTTAAAATCTGGATGATCTGTACTGTTGCATCAGTACACACTAACATTACTTCCGAAGCAGCTGATGGTGTTGCCAAACAACACTAAACATTTTAGGCTAACATTAGCAAACAAACTGCTGTCGACAGATATAAAGTTAAAATCTTACCTTCAATTCTCACTTAATAGACAACCTGTGTTCTCATCCAGACTCGTTTAGCCTTCTGCTTTTGTTTTTTCTCACTGGAGAGCATTACAGCAAGCAGTCACGCCATGTGAGTAAGCAAGGCCGGTTTATTTGTATAGCATCTTTTGAACACAGCAGCAATTCCAAGAACTCTTTGTCAACTATGTAACTATATAAGGCAAGAGATGCATTAACATAACATTTAAAATAAACTCAATCAAAAGAAAAGTAATAAGGGAAGGAGAAATTCAGACAGAAAAAACAACCTCACTGAAATATAGTATTTATGCAGTTTGAGCGGTAATAATTTGCTCCAGATGTAGTAAAGGTACAGTTGGGGATACTGAAGATCAGTGGCACAGGTTGGTATTGTCTCTGAGTACCATTAACTGACTGTTTCCTCAATATGTAATAAGGGTGTAAATCCCAAGTTTCATCACTATATGATATTATGTTGATTCTTTTGACAACAATACGATTTTTGCTGATATCATAAAGTCTGCCTCAATATGATTTCCATTCAATTAAATTCAGGGGCCTGTGACCAACATTAGATAATATCAGTAAATATCCTCATTGTCTTTGTTATGGCTGCTTGCCATCATCTGCCTGGCTAGCATATTTTGAATATTAAGAAAGGAGGTGTGCTCGGACAGAAATGGTAAAACAGATGTGACATAGGACTTTCAAAATAAGGGTGTATCTTAAAGATTCAATTCAATTCGATTCAGTTTTATTTATAAAGCCCAATATCACAAATCACAATTTGCCTCAGAGGGCTTTACAGCATATAACATCACTCTGTCCTTAGGACCCTCACAGCGGAAAAACTCCCCAAAAAAACCTTAAATGGGGAAAAAATGGTAGAAACCTCAGGAAGAGCAACTGAGGAGGGATCCCTCTTTCAGGACGGACAGATGTGCAATAGATGTCATACAGAACAGATCAACATGATAAATTTGCAGTAATGCATATGACAAAATGAGACATAAAGAGAGACAGAGAGAGAAGCCGGACAGTCAGTAATGATAATAGCTACGATAACATTGATTTTTATTAATAATATTATAATAAAGATAATTGTGGTACAATATGTTGTATATTAATATATGATAGTATATGTATGTGACAATAATAATCATATGGTATATTAACAGTAGAAGTATGAATAATAATAACAGCAGTAGGAGGCATCAGGCAAGACCACGGCAGCAGCACAACCACGACGCACCATCCAGGCGTAGCTGCAATACGAGTTAACCTGTGAGAGGGTGGACCACAAAGGCTCCGGAGAAGAGGCCTAGTTAGTGACATGCAGTAGAGCCAAGATAGTGAGATGCAGTAATAGGACGTGAATGTTAGCATGTGAAGAAGGACCAACGTTTCAGAAACTAAGGAAAAAGAGAAGGAGAAAAGGGGCTCTGTGTATTAAAGGAGGTCCCCCAGCAGACTAGGCCTATGTCAGCCTAACTAGGGGCTGGACCAAGACCTGTGGCTGTCAGGTTTTCCAGGTCAGTTGTAAAAGACTATGGACAAGGCTCTCAAATCTAATCTAGTTTAGGTTTAGGGCTGATTAATAGAGTACAGTCAAAAATGGCTGCAATTCCCCCTCCTTGGCCGCTGCCTCGAGGAACGTGGGTATTATTATGACTGTGAGGAGTGGATTCATTCGACTGACATATTCGTCCTGACACAGCCAGGTTTTAGTGAGGCTGAGTAAATGAATATGATTATCTGATATTGTTTACTAACACTGCTTTAGATGATAGAGACCTGATATTTAACAGTCCACATTTAATTCTCCTGTTTTGTGTTTCTGTCACAGAAGAGGTTTTAATTTTTAATAGGTGTTTTTGTACAACTTTAGGTGGTTGGGGGACAGACACCGTTTGTATAACTCTATGGGTGGGTAACTGCACTAGAAGCTCAGAGAAGCGTTTAATAGAGTTCTCAATGGGCCCAAAAATTCGACCTGAAACTGAAATGACCCAAGGGACTTGAAGCCCGAAACTGACCCGGCCAACATCATCACATACATCACTGGGTCCGAGCCTGACTGAACCCGAGTTTGTTTGTTTGGTTTTTTTTAAACTGGAAGGGGAAAAATGATGCTCCCCCTGTGCGCCTCAGCAGTCTGGCTTCCCTGGCTCAAATACAGTATCTTTAATCACTTAAAGTCAACCAATCATTCATGTCCCAAAATAATATTACCAGACAGACAGGCTTCAACGTCAGCGTGGGGGAGAGCAACCATTGCACATCATGTAGCGCTGCGCCGCTGCGTTTAATGAGCCGCAGCTGCTCTCAACACTTTTCCTGCACCTGAACGCTGACTGACAGCATATCTTGTTTTAGTATTATAATTATTTTCGTCAGAACAGAATTCAGCATTCTTTATTTTTATAATTCGCATATTCTTCTTGCTTAATTATTATAGCCCTATTATCATCCCCCTTACACACACACACACACACACACACACACACACACACACACAACAGACGATACTTCAACTTCAACTCGAACACTTTATTGAAAACAGTAACTATAACCTTCAAATATCAACAGCATAACATTGAATAATGAATGGATTTGGAATAATCTTAACAGACATGCATATTTTCTTCCTCACAGGCTGCTCAGAAGTGAGAACCATGGACAGCAACATTGTGTGTTAGTGCTGCTGTCACACCCTCACACAGTGCGCTTCTCTGACAGACACACTTTTTTTCTCTCTCTCTCTCTCTCTCTCCACTGTCCAAGCCCAACTCAGCCCGCCCCAATTAACTTAATTAGTCAGGCCAAACCGACCTGACCTGTCGGGCTTATTCGGGTCGGGCTGGGGCTCGGGTTGAAATTGAGAACTCTAGCGTTTAAGACTGCGACTCTGGTTCCTGGTCTCAATTCTGGGTTATCAGGGTTTTGAATTACTATAAACTTGGGTAGGTTTCTAGAGATGAGAGACGGCTCCATCCAAAGTGGGATGAATGCCGTCTCTCCTAATCAGACCAGGTTTTCCCCAGAAAGTTTGCCGATTATCTACGAAGCCCACGTCATTTGCTGGACACCACCTGGACAGCAAACAACTGCAAAGATGATGATATGCATAAATGTTTTCACTTGTGCATCAATGATATTTGATGTGCCACTGTTGTCTATAGTCTGTTTGAGCAGTCCACACAAACATACCACTGCAATATTCCATCCCTCTGGAGATAAAGGCATAACTGAGTTTCTCTAGATCTCGTACATATTAGCCTGTACTATGAGGCATTTCATTTTGAAAGGAGGATTTCAAAGGGGGCAAAAATCAATTAAACAACATTTATGTAAATGGCAATTACTCCAAAGGAACACTACTGTTTTCCTAAGGATAATCCAAGTGTTATATTTTCTTATTATGAACAAATTCCATGAAAAAAAAAACACATTACAATATGTTAGTCAGTCACTCAAAACCCTACCCTACCCTGTATGTGGTTCATTGGTCCCTTTGAAGATATACACTTCTAAAAACTGGTCCCAAATGTATCATTTCATATTCTAAAAAAGGACAGTAGTTTCCTATGAGATGAAACTTTATTTATCCAGAGAGTAATTGTTGTGCAGGAGTTGCAGTACAAAGTAGGAAAGAGTGCATGCATATATGTATGTATGTATGTATGTATGTATACAGTACAGGCCAAAAGTTTGGACACACCTTCTCATTCAATGCGTTTTCTTTATTTTCATGACTATTTACATTGTAGATTCTCACTGAAGGCATCAAAACTATGAATGAACACATGTGGAGTTATGTACTTAACAAAAAAAGGTGAAATAACTGAAAACATGTTTTATATTCTAGTTTCTTCAAAATAGCCACCCTTTGCTCTGATTACTGCTTTGCACACTCTTGGCATTCTCTCCATGAGCTTCAAGAGGTAGTCACCTGAAATGGTTTTCCAACAGTCTTGAAGGAGTTCCCAGAGGTGTTTAGCACTTGTTGGCCCCTTTGCCTTCACTCTGCGGTCCAGCTCACCCCAAACCATCTCGATTGGGTTCTGTGGAGGCCAGGTCATCTGCCGCAGCACTCCATCACTCTCCTTCTTGGTCAAATAGCCCTTACACAGCCTGGAGGTGTGTTTGGGGTCATTGTCCTGTTGAAAAATAAATGATGGTCCAACTAAACGCAAACCGGATGGGATGGCATGTCGCTGCAGGATGCTGTGGTAGCCATGCTGGTTCAGTGTGCCTTCAATTTTGAATAAATCCCCAACAGTGTCACCAGCAAAACACCCCCACACCATCACACCTCCTCCTCCATGCTTCAC